>NC_056729.1:330116855-330181855 GCF_019279795.1 Protopterus annectens | reverse complement strand
AAATGAGGCCAATGATACTGAATCCCAGATTTCCCGTCAATGCTAGACAGCACCCAACAGTGTAAGTGCAGGAATAGCTTGGTGCAAGCCTAGGAGATAGCTGACATCATAGGGGGTGTGTGTCAGGCATACTGTAAATGGATTGGAGCCCTGTGGCTCGGGTTTGACCTTAGCTTAACAGAGGTGTGTGCGTTGTGCACCAGGTTTTAAATGAAAAAAAACGTAAACCAGGAAATAGCAGCTCTGTGCGCATTTCAGCACTCTGAAACAGGAAGGCAATGGGAATGGAAAACAGAGGTAGGAAGGTAATCTAGGAGAACTAGCATAGCTGGCAGGTGAAATGTATCAGAATCAGCCAATTACACAGGCAGCAGCCCAGCCCAGAACACTACTATAAACTATGAAAACACCTTTTCCTTTGGTTTCTACCACATACTCTACACCACTGGTGTATACAAGCGGGGAAATTTAACAAATGAAAACAACAAAATGATACGGGCTGCAACAGCTATCATACATCAACATGTGTTAGCGGCTGAGGGTGGTGAGGATGAGAATGCTGTTGACCAACCCACGGTGAGGAGACGGAGAAGAGTGTACAGACCCAGGTTAACCTACTAGGGGCTACATGAGCTGGAGATAGTAGATTACTATAGGGTGGACAGGGACCTCCTACAGCAAATTGTTGAGCTGTGCTGGCCACACCTGACACACAGAACTAACAGAGGGGAACCCATCCCAGTGTAGGCCTAAGAATACTAGCCACAGGTACCTTCCAAAGGGCAACTGGGGATATCATGGGGATCTCACAGTCATCAGCATCCAGGGTACTCCACCGGTTCCTGGATGCCATGTCAGCACATGCCAGTGAGCACGTATAGTTCCCCAACACCCGTGAGGCATTGGCCAGCAATATGCATCTCTTCCACAAAATAGCAGAATACCCTGAGGTAGAGGGTGCTATAGACTGCACACATATATGCATCAAATCACCACCCAGTGAGTAGGGTAGGGTCTACATCAACCGCAAGGGCTTCCCCTCCATCAACTCCCAGGTCGTGTGTGATACCCAGGGCATTATAATGAATGCATGTGCTGACTGCCATGGAAGCTATCATGATTCCCACATCTGGCATCTGACGCAGCTGTACCAGAAATTTGCCAGTGGGGACATCCCTTACGGTCACCTAGTGGGGGATGCTAGTTACGCACTGGAGCCGTGGCTGATGACACTCATCAGAAATGCACACACACCCAAACAACAACTCCATAATGAGGCACACGCACAGACCAGAATTATAATAGAGTGTGTGTTTGAGATGCTCAAGTCACGGTTCCAGTGCCTGGACACATCTGGTGGAGCGTTGTAGTACTCACCAGCTACACATACCCAAATTGTCATCGTATGTGCCATGCTACACAATATGATCCTGTGGAAACAGCTGCTGCAGGAACAGCACGGGGCAGAGTCACACAGCCCCCCACCATTACTAAGGCCTGCACAGGCACAGAGTGACTCAGAGGAGGAGCAATCTGAGCCTGGCCCAGTAGGCAGAAGGAGGCATGCCCAGTATGCCCTGGTCTTGACAAAGAGGCAAAGCATAGCCCATACAATGACACAATAGGGACCCAGGGAATGACACCTCTCTCTGACTTGCACATACAGTAAAAGGGATGCCAAACATGACACTGCCTGTGCTTCACCATGTATAGGGAGTGTACTATGTGCATCTGACATAGGCAGCCCTCCAGTACCATCCTCAGTACTGGCACACCCACAAGGTAAGGCACTCTTCCTACCAACTGCCGAATGGAGTAGTATGTGTTGTTACTTGTATCTATGGTATGGATGTGAGCATGCAAAGGAATTGGGTGGATGAATGGGATGCTAGCAGATAGTAGACACCTATAGTGGCAGCATGAGATCTGTAACAAATACTGGTGTCACCATAGTAGCCAGTACTACACATGGTGACAAAACCCACTGCAGGAAATGTGCTGGGCCACGTGTGTCAATATGACATACACATGCCAGTCAGGGAGGTTCACATACCCAACAATAGTCTCAGCCAGCAGGACATGTGTAGAAAAACACAAACAAAGGCTGTGCTAAGGCCTCTGAATGATGGCTATGGGTAACCCCCCGCCAGGCCTACACAGACACACTACATCAGGTCAGGGAGTGGGATGTTAGTTCTGAAGGGTAAGAAGTCAGAAACTGATATGTAGGTCAATCAAACCTAAGCCCTATAATCCACTGATATGCCTCTAGTCAGCATGATAGGTTAGAATACAGAATGAAATGGAGTACCTGACATACCAGTACAGTCATAGCGAATGTGTACAAGTGCCAGGTGTGCCCCCAATCCTATGTAGAAATGTAGTAACAGTCAGGTGTGCCCCCCCATCCTATGTAGAAATGCAGTAACAGTCAGGTGTGCCCCCCAATCCTATGTAGAAATGCAGAAACAGTCTGGTGTGCCCCCCTAATCCGATGTAGACACGTTGTAACAGTCAGGTGTGCCCCCCCCAATCCTATGTAGAAATGTAGTAACAGTCAGGTGTGCTCCCCCTCCAATCCGATGTAGAAATGTAGCAACATGTATGTGTAGGTATAATGCCAGTGGAGCACAGATGACCTGAGTTGGACAAGGTAGCAGGATAGAGTGTAGCATTTGTACAATATGCAGGTATGCATGTGTTAGGTTGGTGTGTGCTTCATATTGTGTGAGAGTGGTCAGTATGTATGCATGGTGAGGTTTGACCTGGTGGCCATTGCCCAGTACTGCCAATGACAGGGCCAAGTCCTCACAACTGCAGTGCCAAACACAATGCTCCCCAGTATAACACATTCTAGCAGTAAGCCATTGTAAATGTATGGAAGTAATATGTGTCACCATCTGATAGATGGACATGGCATGACTGTTGGGCCAGCTATACAAGCAGTACACAGGGGAAAGTACCCAAGACAGACAGTGTATAATGTGTAACTGTGAAATGGACACACCCCTGGATAGTTGGATTTGTACATACAGGTTTGCATCACATTATCTGGGCTTGTAGTAGGGAATACCGATGTCGTCTGGCCAAGCACTTGCAGATCACAAAGGTCATAGGAATGATGTATTGAGAAACAGCTGATGTCCCTGCACAAGCCAGCATAAGTGGAATGCCCCATGCATATCTGTGAGTCAGATGCAATTAGTGTCCATAGCACACATGCACCCAGCTCACCCAACCACCACCCAAAGGTACCTCTCCAGTCTTATCTCTGCTGTTGGGAATGGGTACAAAATGTTTCCCTCCTGTGTATGGCAATAGCAAAAGAATGCAGCATGCATTGCAAGTGTGTGTCCCTAGCTGTAAGCAGCACCCTGTCAGCATCCACACCACCTGATCAATACTGATAGAAAGTACTGGCATGAACACCTAGCACACCCACCCTGTCACCCCAGGGGAATATACTGTATAGTAGTCTGGTACTGTAGGACTGACAGACTGCAGCAGCCTGCTACAACTGGCCTGCATCACTACCAAATTGCCTACAGTCCTCTTCTAAAGGCCTGCGTCTCACCCATACTGCCAATGTATGTTATGTCATGGACTCCCAAATAACAACATAACACCGTCCACAGAACCCATATGCAAGGCCATGTGGACAAACCACAGTAACATGTCCACCATGTCCTACTGCATAAACTGTGGATCAACACCAATACACTGCTGTGATGAGGTGATAACTATAGGGAAAGTATCAGAGAATGTTTACATAATGTACGGAAGAGGATAGAATAATAGGAGGGTGAGAGCATGGACAGCATGGAATATGCGAAGACCGAAACACAGCCATGTGCACATACTATCCCTAGCTGCAAACACAAAATTGGATAGCTATAAACCAGCTCATGCACCACAATAGGGGTAATGTCCTGACTTATGACCCCATGCCTCTGGGTAACCTGTGTGAATCTGTACAGCTGTGAGGTATTGTCACAGCAAGATAAGGCCATACTGTCATGTTGATGGATGCACAAGTATGGGATCCTCTGCCACCACTGTACAAAGGTGCTGAACCGGTTACACAGACCCAGCAGCAAGTGTCTGTAGCTCCACCTCCAGAATGGCATTAGTTTGCAGGAATATGTAGGCGTTTGACCACAATACTGGACACAGTTGCATTCACCCTGTGTTCCTCAGGGCATCACTGTGAGCAAAAACGTCTACCTGACAGTACTTGAGGACATAAAACATCACAGTGTATAACACTAAACATGTCTGCATATCTTTGCTAACACCAATACCATGTAGCAGAAGCAGCACAGACACATTACCTACAGTAACCCACTATCCCTTGTCCAGTTTGTTCCCATATTGCCAACTGATCTACAGATATCCTGCAGAAACAGTTTTCTACCTGTAGGTGTAGAAAACAAAGGTCTGCACTAGAGTACAAACTACCTGGAATGGATCCACACATTCAGTACATAAGGGCATACTGGGCATGCTCCCACACTTAGAGAAATGAAGGTAATGTCAGACAACAACATACTGAAAGGTCATACTGGGCATGCTCACACACTTAAACAAATGAAGCCCATGTCTGGCAACAACAATGGACCATACATATCGGACAGTTGCAGATGTTAGTGCATACACTCCTCAGTATGCACCAATCATGCTTTGCGCACACATTGGATAGGAATACACACATATATATCCAAGGACAACACACTATAATATGCCAAAAGTATACATACATACTTACATGAGTGACAGTTACAATGAGACTTCTCTCATGAGGCCTGTCCCACCCAGCACACAGCCAAATGGCTACAACCACATGATGTGTAAATGTCACTCACCGTAAAAATTAGCCACTGGTATCCCTCAGCATTATAGACTCTCTGGTGCTACTGTGCAACATGACTGTACAAAGCAGTAGTCATCTAGCAATTGTATACACGTACCTGTGGAATATAAACCTATGTGTGCCTGAGTGTGGTGTGTCAACCTCTAGATGAATGGGTTATGGCCCATTCACACACACTGCCCTCCCCATAGCCCTACATTGGCAAGCCTGCTCATGTCATTCACTTTGAAATACACCTTTGGGGAAAGAGGAGCCCAGTAATCTCTGTGGTGTGTCCTATAACTGTGTAATGCTGTAGTGTGATAAACTAGTTAGATAGGAGTTCTACTCCCAGACATGGCAAGTGTGTGTGTCTTGGTCTGTGTAGAGGACAATGCTTTTTAGGCTAGTCACACTCACTACAATTCAAATGCCATACTTTGGCAAGCCTGCTAATGTAATTCACTTTGAAATACATCTTTGGGGAAAGAGTAGCCCAGTAATTTCTGTGGCGCATCCTGTAATTGTGTAGTGCTGTAGTATGTTAAACTAGTTAGGAAGGAGTTCTATTCCTAGACATGGCAAGTGTGGATGTTAGATTGTTTGTCTGTGTAGGGAGCAATGCCATTCACAGTCACTACAACCTCCATTTCCCTTCTTTGGCAAGCCTGCTGATGTCATTCCCAGTGAAATGCACTTTTGGGGAAGGAATGGCCCAATAATCTCTGTGGTGCATGGTATAACAGTGTGATATAGTAGTTCAGTAGGGGTTCTATTCCCAGACATTGCAAGTTTGGGTGTTTGTGTTTGTTTGTCTGTGTATGGTGCAATGCTTTTGAGTCAATTCACAGTCACTACAACCTCCATTGTCCTTCTTTGGCAAGCCTGCTGATGTCATTCCCAGTGAAATACACCTGTGGGGAAAGAGTAGTCCAGTAATCTCTGTGGTGCATCCTATAACAGCGTAATGCTGTAGTGTGATAAACTAGTTAGGTAGGAGATTTAATGCCAGACGTGGCAACTGTGTGTGTGTCTGTGTTTGTCATTCGTATCCTATGTGGAGGTGGCTGTGAGTGTGTAACAACTGGACCCATTGTGGGGTGGGTTTTGCAAATTTCTTATATGGTGGGCCTATTATATGTCACAATGTCCACTTTACAAGGGTAACATATGTCAAATAGCTGAGAGGCTGGTGTGCCAATCCATACCCCTACATGTTGTTGTATTCACAATAATCCACACAAGAAGATGCGCTCAAGCTCAAGTAAATAGCAAAATAAATCCACCGGATGTAGTTAAAACCACCAAGTAGTTGTTTAATGCACGTAAATAGTAAAACAATTTCTATGGTTTAGCGCTTTCACTAGGCTCAGCTAGCTTCATCAGAACAGTTAGAACAATTAATTACGAAACATTTAAATGAAAAGTGGCACCAAAATACAAAGCCTTACTTAAAGCAATATACTATAAATTCAACTTGTGCATGTAAATGATCAAGGTTTCATAAAATCCACATATTAATACCTCTGTATAAATGTTAAATACATTAAAATATTGCAAGAAATAATTGATCTTACAATGGATACATTTGTAGACAATTAATACTAAAATGTTGAAACAAAAAATTTTTTTTGTTTTGATTTGTGTTCAATATTATAATATTATAATTTTAGGTGCTGTGACTATAATGTGCTTCACTATCTTAACATCAACAAAGGCTTGATGGTAAAATAGTCATTAATGCCTGGCAATCTAGTTGCGTCAGTTAAAACTTGCCAAAAAAGCTCTCTATAGGCTAATACATATTTGGTATTGCCTCCTCTAGGATCACACTTAACTGCTTCTATTATGGCAAATTGAAATTTATGATCTTCTCCTTTTTCCATAATGTGTCTCGCTAATGCATTTTTTGAATCCTTATTTTGTATACAATATAAGTGTGAATAAATCCGCTATCTTAATAATCTTTCCGTCTTCCCCACATAAAATGAGGGGCAGACCATACATATAGCGATATACACTACCATTCTAGTTTTGCAGTTACCTTTAACTGGGTATATCCTAGTTCTGTTTTCATTTTCTAATGTGATTAAACTCTTCATACATATACTGGAACATTGTTTGCAAGTGCCACATCTCGAAGTATGTGCACTTTCATTATGTTTTGTCTTGTAACCTAATTCAAGAATTCTCTTGATATTCAAGCCCATTTTGTTCACAAATTTGGGTTCTGTTCCCAGTATATCAGCCATTTCTTTGTCTTTGGTTATTAAGTGCCAATTTTTTGTAATAATGTCCTTAATATAATAACTATAAGGCCCAAATCCTACTATACATGCTCTATTATAAGTAACATTTGCCATTTGTTTTACAGATGCTTCCATGACTTGATGCTCTGAAATTTCATTGTTGACTAATAGATTTAATGTGTTGTTAGAACCAAGTAACGGTTTATATTTGATTCCCCATTGGCTGATTACATATGCTGAAATGTCCACCATCATGTCATTGTCATATCCTCTGTCAAAAAATAAAGATGTAATGTAATCTATTTCCTTTACCATGTCTATATACTTAGAACACATTCTAACAGCCCTCACACATTGTCCTTTGTATATGTTTCTCTTCACTTTCCTAGGGTGAAAGCTGTTGAAGTCCACGTAAGAATTGGTGAAGGTGTCCTTTCTATATATCGTGGACTTCAAACCAACCTTGTCTGTTGTAATCAATGTGTCAAGGTACGGAACACCATATTCGTTTACCACTGAGGTAAATTTCAAAAAATTACTGCTATTATTGATGTAGTTAATAAAAGCAGAGTAGGTGTCCGTGTCCCCATTCCAAAGAATGTAAATATCGTCAAGGAATCTTGAATAATATACAATGTGTTCATCATGTATACCATCCAATACATTCTGTTCTTCCCATTCGAGCATGACCAGGTTGGCAAATATGGGAGCACAAGCTGCTCCCATAGCTACCCCCCTGGTCTGCCTGAATATCTCCCCTTCATAAAAAATAAAATTGTTCTCTAACACAATGCTCATAAGTTCAGCCAATAGTTGAATTCTATCCCATGTCATGTTGGTATGTTTTCTAAGGCTGTTAGTAAATGCCTCAATACCTTCTTCCATGGGAATAGAACTAAATAAATCTACAACGTCAATTGTGCTGAACAAAATACCCTGATGGTATTTATCTAGGGGATAATTCATTAAAAATTCCCATGAGTCTTTTACAAGATGCTTCACTTCTTTGTAAATGGGCTTTAATAAAGTATCTAATACCTCTCCTATTGGAAATGTTTTTGATCTACTTCCAGATATTATAGGACGCAAGGGTGGATTATCTGGATTTTTATGTACCTTGGGTATCCCTATGATAGTTGCTAAAACTGGATGTTCAACTATCATATAACTATACATTTCTTCTGTTATTCGATTTTCCAATAGGTATTCTTCAAGGTACATATCAATCCTACTGTAGGCAATATTGACTTCATTAATGGATGACACTGTATAGTTTCCTGAGTGATGTAATATATCCAAGATGTTAGCATTGTACGTGAGGGTGTCAAACAATACTATGCCCCCACCCTTGTCAGGTTTCATGATACGTATTTTTGTGTCTGTCCGTAAATCCTGAAGAACTTGCCTTTCTTCTATAGATAAATTATATTTGGTTGGAAATTTCTTTCTATTTTTATACAATTTGTAAATTTCATTTGTGACCACTTGGTCATAAATCTGTACATTAGGATTACTCAATGGTATAAAATTACTTTTCTTTTTCAACCCTAGTGACCCAAAAACACCAGTTTGATCGTTCTTATGATGATTATTATTGTCAAACATAAGAGCTAAATTCAATTTTCTGGTATATTGCTTGAATTCTAAAATGTTGTCAACAAGACCAAATTTGGGAGTTGGAATAAAGTTAAATCCTTTAGATAAGAGATCGAAATGCACTGTCTCCAACTTAATGCTGCTAAAATTGTAAATTTTGAAACTTTTGTACTCACTAACAGCATTGTTGGTGACAATTCCGATATGCTGGGATGTATTACGATCATTATAAATATCATCCATTTTATCTACCATTTCTTTTTTTTTTTTGGAAAAAGAAATGGTAGATAAAATGGATGATATTTATAATGATCGTAATACATCCCAGCATATCGGAATTGTCACCAACAATGCTGTTAGTGAGTACAAAAGTTTCAAAATTTACAATTTTAGCAGCATTAAGTTGGAGACAGTGCATTTCGATCTCTTATCTAAAGGATTTAACTTTATTCCAACTCCCAAATTTGGTCTTGTTGACAACATTTTAGAATTCAAGCAATATACCAGAAAATTGAATTTAGCTCTTATGTTTGACAATAATAATCATCATAAGAACGATCAAACTGGTGTTTTGGGTCACTAGGGTTGAAAAGAAAAGTAATTTTATACCATTGAGTAATCCTAATGTACAGATTTATGACCAAGTGGTCACAAATGAAATTTACAAATTGTATAAAAATAGAAAGAAATTTCCAACCAAATATAATTTATCTATAGAAGAAAGGCAAGTTCTTCAGGATTTACGGACAGACACAAAAATACGTATCATGAAACCTGACAAGGGTGGGGGCATAGTATTGTTTGACACCCTCACGTACAATGCTAACATCTTGGATATATTACATCACTCAGGAAACTATACAGTGTCATCCATTAATGAAGTCAATATTGCCTACAGTAGGATTGATATGTACCTTGAAGAATACCTATTGGAAAATCGAATAACAGAAGAAATGTATAGTTATATGATAGTTGAACATCCAGTTTTAGCAACTATCATAGGGATACCCAAGGTACATAAAAATCCAGATAATCGCCTTGCGCCCTATAATATCTGGAAGTAGATCAAAACATTTCCAATAGGAGGTATTAGATACTTTATTAAAGCCCATTTACAAAGAAGTGAAGCATCTTGTAAAAGACTCATGGGAATTTTTAATGAATTATCCCCTAGATAAATACCATCAGGGTATTTTGTTCAGCACAATTGACGTTGTAGATTTATTTAGTTCTATTCCCATGGAAGAAGGTATTGAGGCATTTACTAACAGCCTTAGAAAACATACCAACATGACATGGGATAGAATTCAACTATTGGCTGAACTTATGAGCATTGAAGAGAACAATTTTATTTTTTATGAAGGGGAGATATTCAGGCAGACCAGGGGGGTAGCTATGGGAGCAGCTTGTGCTCCCATATTTGCCAACCTGGTCATGCTCGAATGGGAAGAACAGAATGTATTGATGGTATACATGATGAACACATTGTATATTATTCAAGATTCCTTGACGATATTTACATTCTTTGGAATGGGGACACGGACACCTACTCTGCTTTTATTAACTACATCAATAATAGCAGTAATTTTTGAAATTTACCTCAGTGGTAAACGAATATGGTGTTCATACTGACACATTGATTACAACAGACAAGGTTGGTTTGAAGTCCACGATATATAGAAAGGACACCTTCACCAATTTACGTGGACTTCAACAGCTTTCACCCTAGGAAAGTGAAGAGAAACATATACAAAGGACAATGTGTGAGGGCTGTTAGAATGTGTTCTAAGTATATAGACATGGTAAAGGAAATAGATTACATTACATCTTTATTTTTTGACAGAGGATATGACAATGACATGATGGTGGACATTTCAGCATATGTAATCAGCCAATGGGGAATCAAATATAAACCGTTACTTGGTTCTAACAACACATTAAATCTATTAGTCAACAATGAAATTTCAGAGCATCAAGTCATGGAAGCATCTGTAAAACAAATGGCAAATGTTACTTATAATAGAGCATGTATAGTAGGATTTGGGCCTTATAGTTATTATATTAAGGACATTATTACAAAAAATTGGCACTTAATAACCAAAGACAAAGAAATGGCTGATATACTGGGAACAGAACCCAAATTTGTGAACAAAATGGGCTTGAATATCAAGAGAATTCTTGAATTAGGTTACAAGACAAAACATAATGAAAGTGCACATACTTCGAGATGTGGCACTTGCAAACAATGTTCCAGTATATGTATGAAGAGTTTAATCACATTAGAAAATGAAAACAGAACTAGGATATACCCAGTTAAAGGTAACTGCAAAACTAGAATGGTAGTGTATATCGCTATATGTATGGTCTGCCCCTCATTTTATGTGGGGAAGACGGAAAGATTATTAAGACAGCGGATTTATTCACACTTATATTGTATAAAAAATAAGGATTCAAAAAATGCATTAGCGAGACACATTATGGAAAAAGGAGAAGATCATAAATTTCAATTTGCCATAATAGAAGCAGTTAAGTGTGATCCTAGAGGAGGCAATACCAAATATGTATTAGCCTATAGAGAGCTTTTTTGGCAAGTTTTAACTGACGCAACTAGATTGCCAGGCATTAATGACTATTTTACCATCAAGCCTTTGTTGATGTTAAGATAGTGAAGCACATTATAGTCACAGCACCTAAAATTATAATATTATAATATTGAACACAAATCAAAACAAAAAAATTTTTTGTTTCAACATTTTAGTATTAATTGTCTACAAATGTATCCATTGTAAGATCAATTATTTCTTGCAATATTTTAATGTATTTAACATTTATACAGAGGTATTAATATGTGGATTTTATGAAACCTTGATCATTTACATGCACAAGTTGAATTTATAGTATATTGCTTTAAGTAAGGCTTTGTATTTTGGCGCCACTTTTCATTTAAAAGTTTCGTAATTAATTGTTCTAACTGTTCTGATGAAGCTAGCTGAGCCTAGTGAAAGCACTAAACCATAGAAATTGTTTCACTATTTACGTGCATTAAACAACTACTTGGTGGTTTTAACTACATCCGGTGGATTTATTTTGCTATTTACTTGAGCTTGAGCGCATCTTCTTGTGTGGATTATTGTGAATACAACAGCGTGTGGTTCCATACGAGAACATTTTATACCCCTACATGTGACATCAAGGCCTAGCGAACAAAGTAAGCAACCCTTGTATTACCCAGAGAACACTCTCAACCCATGTCTCATACACTACACACTTGTCTAGGCAACAACTGCTATGTTGGTAGTACCCTGCATATTGCCCACAGATAGTAACCATGGTGTGATTGCATTGGACTACAGAGGGTATGGCACCCTGTCCCATCACTAAAATGGGCACATAATTGCAGACAGTGCGCCTTGACTATGATCCCCACTGGATGCCTGCAACAACTGTGGTGCCATCAAATGTTTCCCACAAAGGACATACCATACCTTAAACACATGCCCTGTATGGACAGATGCCACTGACACCAGGGAATACCTGTATCATGTTATCAATGTAGGTGCAGGGTCAACCTGGTGTCCATTATCAGTTCCCGCCACTTGAGGCCAGGACTGGCACATCTTATGATAAGAATCTGTGTACACAACATGGGCCAGACACTCCAGGTACAGTTCCACATGTCACTGAACATGCATGTTGGATGTGTGCACATCCCAGACACCGTCCATGTCATGGACTATAGAACACATAGATGACAAGCATTGAACAGAACTGGTCACACGTAATAGTAACCCAGGTGACTGGATGGTGAACACAATACCCACTTGTGTGGACCAATCCAGACAGTACACCCCTGAGCCACACTGCAGATCATTGTCATTTGGCCTGATGCCAAGGTATATCTTTCACCTAGTCTTGTAGAGCCTTCTGGCACAGTGAACCACTACACATCCATGAAGGAAAGCACCCATGCATGTCAGTACTGGCACCCTGTGTCTGTGTGTGTGGAGTATGATGCATTCGGCCACATTCACACTCACTACAACTCCCATTGGCCTACAGAAGCATGCTGTCTGATGTGAGACACCTTCACATGCCCTTTGCACATATAACATCTGGATAACCCCTGTGATGCATGTGATACCTGCACATTACTGTATTGTGGCAAACTAGCTAGTTATGAAGTCTATTCCTGACCCTGACAAGTGTGTCAATGTGTGTGAGTCCCTGAGAGAGTGTGGCTGTGTTGACGTTGACACCTCATCATGTGGACAGGCACCACACCAACCTTATAGCTACTATATCACTGTTGCAGATGTCACTTACCATCAGATATACCTTTGGACAGTTCTCCAACATGTAAGCTATGTGGTGCATGCAATAACTGCATTGACATGTGATAGCAATACATAGTCAGTTACGGGTTTGAAACCCTGTACTGGTAGGTGTGTGACACAAGTATGCTTAGGTTTTACTCTCCCACCCCCTCCATGACTTATTTGTCTCTGTCTGTTTCTCTCACTCCCTCACTGGTGAATGTGGAGAAGTACACCTGCTTTGCTTAGGCAGCAGCTTGTGTTTTGTAAGAGATGCTCATTATCAGCTGATGGCCTCTGCATGAATTGCAGTTCCCCGCTAGCTGACTGCATGTGGAACAGCTGTGGTAACATTCCCATAGCCAATTGCATGGAAACACACTCCAGTATCTAGGAACATCATGTTGGTGTTGGGCCTTTTCATTCACTGAGAGCAGGACCTAAATCTGGTGTTTGACAAACAGCATCACAGATGGTATTGGGATTTATCTCTAACAACATACACTGTGGAAACAGGCCAACAGACAGGAGGGGGGTGTGCCAGACATGACTACAGAATGTAAGTGTTGCTCTTCTGCATTTGGAGTAATGTCTGTTTAACAGGGTGTGTGTGGATATGGCTGGTCTACATGATTTAATACCTGTCATGACAGTGTTATGTGTTTGAGGAAACTCCCATCTGTAGGGTTATCTGCAGACTGGGCAGTGTGTGGAGCCTTTTGTTTCTTGTGTTACTCACAGAACACCTAGAACTGTAGTAGCATAGTGTGAGGATTGCAGTCAGTACATGGTGAGAGCCATGAGAGTTATTGACTTCATATCCCTCATAGGACATATGTCACAACAAACCCTGGTACGACAATAAATGTATGAGGCTATCACAGCAGCATGCCAATATTGGGCCAGTGTTTGTAGCTCCAGCAACAAGTCTGTCAACCTTTGTACATATGTCATGCAGTAAGAGATGCATATGTTCTGTATACCATTATTTATTGACATCATAACTGATAACAAGCCAGTCAGATATCAGACTGCTAGACATGTTATGTATAGTAGGGATTGTTTTTGAGGACATAACTTGGGCAGTCTGCAGTTGTGTGTACAGTACTGGGGTCTGTGTACTTATGGTGATTGTCATGAGTATGTGTATTGTGCATGCATACCTTGGGCTGTGCACAGACTGTGGTAGATGCCATTGTTCTTGGTCCTGTTCTATCTGATGTTACATGCTGCTCCAGTGTATGGTACCCTATTGGTTCACATGTCTGTAGGGCCAGACACACATGTGTCCCATACTACAGACAGGCATCAGACCACACTGTGCCATGACCCACTGTGTGTAGGGTTAGTGTGTGAGTGGCACATATGAGGATGGTGGTTATCAGACAGTCCATATAGTGTCACATTAAGCTTGTGTACCATATGTGGCTGTGTTCACATTGGTTGTGGGTATACACTTTCTCACAGGTGTCTGTTACTCTGTGCTGTGACATACTTGTAGAGCCTGCTACAATTGCAGGTACATGTGTATTCCCCCAAACAAAATGTAGTCCAGTGTTGTGGCAGTCTGCCTGTAGTTTGCACAGTGCTTTGTGACATGCCTAGCAGCCTAGTGTAATTACCCCTGTGGGCTATGTCCAGTTATTTGAAAGACATACGGCTGCCAGGCCACCATAACTGTTGTGTATTTCTGACAAAGCAGTGGGATTCTGTACAGATGTATGTCACTACCTACTCGGTAGTATGTGGCTATGTGACCTCTGCACCACCAGGTATTATGTGTCAGGACAGACTGGCGTGTGTGAATGCGTAAACTGTGTGGGCATATGTAGTCCAGTATTTATGTGATATACCCATGTACATGGCCACATTGTGAGGCATGGCCCACATGTCTCGCATGAAGGGGATTTGTGTACACCTCTGGACTGACCACAGAGTGCCAGACTGTCTACATATATTGGTCATATCACTGCTGTAGTCCACAGGATCATTACTGTGCTAGCAGTGGTACTGTACTATGATGTCCTTAGGATGTCTGTCAGTAGCCATCTACATCATACACGTCAAAAGCAGATGTGACCTCCCACACACAACATGTCTGCCAAGACAACCCCTGTTACAGTAGCAACAGTCTGCATATATACCTGCAATACATACATGACATCCCCTTGCACTAAGAGGTTGGGACTATTGGTGCTGAGGTAGGACTCCACTCCATGTTCTGGACATATAGTATATATATATATATATATATATATATATATATATATATATATATATATATATATATATATCCATATATCTATATAGATATATACACAATTACATATCTACATACATATATGGATATATATGTGTACATATATATATATACATATAAACACTCAAATATATGCATATACACAGCAATATGTCTACACATATACAGATACAGATACATATACACATATAGTTATGGATAGCAACATATATATCAACATAAATAGGTATATCTGTACACATAGGATGTGCATACATATATATCTATATATACATAAACATATGTATATACAAAGAGATCTACAAATGGCTATATATATATATATATATATATATATATATATATATATATATATATATCTGATGCACTATACAGATGTGTAGACATACATATGTATGGATATACATGTGTATGTACATGTAGACATATATCAACATATGTATATGTATATATCCATATTCCTGTCATGTGTAAACATCACGGTTGTGTATACCTTCCCATATGTATCTCACCATATGTATCTGATATGTGTACATTTAGATATAACAACATAAGTGATGCAACAGTAACATCAATAACAAGTACTACACAATTGTGGAAGTCAAAGCAATTGTTCAATACTATTCAATATGTGTAGTGACAGATATATTGGAAAAACAACAACTGTCTTCACAGCTGTCATGGTGTAGTGGCTAACTGTTGTGACTATAGTGTACAGGGTCCTGGGTTCAATACCTGCAAGGGCTGTTTATTTTGTTGCTGAGCAGAACAAGGGCTGCTGGATGGCAGAGTGGTTGAGGCAGTTTAGAGCAGGTTTAAGTGTGTTTGCACAGGTTTGCGTAAAGCTAAGCAGTGCTAAGCTATGGTTAAATGTACAGGCGCTTACACCATGTAGGCTTCACTTACCAGTGCGCAAATCTGCTTAGCTGTTACATTGCAGCAATGCTGACACCTGCTAAGCATGGCTCAGCCCTAGTAACCAGTGCTCATATCCCAGATTGATAACATAGCAGGGTAATGACATCTGTAATAAGTGTATATAATGCTATGTACAATACGTGTGTCTATGTGCTGCCATTACAGTCGCAAGGGGTGTGAGTGTCATGTCTGGGACACACAAGTATATAAGACCTGTACAACACTGTTATCCATGTGAATGTGTTACAAACAAGGGTAGTAACCCAGGTTACGTGCTGTCAAACTGGCATGTAGTGTATCATGGAGTTACTACTGTTGACAGTGTTTTCCCAGGCAAGTGTAGAGTGCTAAATGTAGTACTGACAACAAGCTGCAGGCATAGCTGGACTCTGAGGCCTCACTGTCTTGTTCCTGGTGTGTGAGCTCTGTCACAGTATATATCCCTTACTGGATAATGATCTGACACATGGAATGTAACTGTAGACTACCATCTGTACAGCACATGTCAGTGAGGGCTTCCAACATGTAGTAATGGCATACATATTGTTGTCAAATGTCTATCTGTTGACACATTCATCCTACTGCACAGCTGCTTGCCAAGCTGATGTCTGTCAGTCCCTGTACAGATGTGCAGATGGCAGGTATCCAACTTGGAAACGTACAGGAAACCTATGCTTGACTGACACATATAGGCACATATAGGAGACATCACCCTGTATGCACCACATGCCAAGGGTACCTCCACTACACTACCACAGTCAACAGAACATGCTTGAGTACAGGTCTCCATCACAGACACTAACCATGTGTTGTAATACATGTTGCATACATGTCAACTTGATCATCTCAGTTGCCATTTGAGGAAGCACCCAGAGGATTGGCTGATGCATGTCACTCTCACCCTGAGGGTCACCACAGTGGTGTCTGTTGATAGATTGCCTGCTGGCATATGACAGGTGGCATGATACCACTGTATGCACATCCCCTACACAACCCATCTCTCCATGGACAATAGCCAGGTACACACCTATGACCACCTGCAGCGATGCACCCCAGTACTGACACATGTGTACATGTGCATTACTGAGGATAGCAGTGTTTGTGTGCTAGTACAACTGTAGTTGGGAATACCATGAGGGCCTTCACAACCACTGCAACAGCCGTTGCCATAGTCAGATATGGCTGCTGCTGTATCAGATATTACATGTACCCTGTTACGCTCCTCTCCCTAATGGCTACATGAGCCTTGCAATACCAGCACAACAGTGTTGTACAAATGGGTTGATAGGCATGAGATACCCATTGAGTTCTGGCAAGTGTGTGTATGTGTGCATGTCTGTATATCTGCAGGGTACAGCATTCCGAGGCCACATACTCCTATTACAATACGCATTGCCACACAGTAGTATGGTTAGTGTTGTTGCTGCCCATAGGTGAGGCATGACAATGCAACCCCCTACTATGTCTGTGACATGTGCATTAGATGTGTATCCCTGTAGTACCACTGCTGGGATATACAATGGGTTGTATCGCAGTTGTGGGCAATGTGCAATGGTGGGTATGTCAGAGTGTCATCATGGGTTCCAGTGAGTACAATATCCACTATGGGATGTGGGTGATGTGTACACTGTCATTACACCATGGTACACCCAGTATATGTCCCATGTACCACTTTATGGTGACCACTGTCACCATTAACATATAGGTAACTGATACCACATTCCAGCCCAGTTATGCATGTGTTGTGTGAAGTCTACCTGTAACACACTGGACACACAGACAAGTTAGTTAGTACTGGTAGGCCCAGGTCTCTCAGATGTGTGTCTGCCTGTTATGTGTCTGTTAATGTGTATATGATGGTATGTCACACTATGTATTGTCCATATACAGCCATTACATCCCCCATTACTGTACTGTACCTGTCTGGGGTTGTTCTGCATGTAACATGTAACCTGGAGCATACCTCACCCTAAATGCTGTGTGGTGTGTGCAATGAAAGCCACACAGTTCAGTAGCACTACATACCTAGGTAGGGGTCTAGTCCCAGTGTTGCCAAGTAAGAGTGTGCATGTATGTGGATGGGTCTACATCAGGTTGCTGATTATACATGTCCCAGTGGGTCACCTGTCCATGTGGCACAGGCAATAACTGTTATACAAACCTGTGACGTGTTCAACTGTACCCCGGACATGTCACAGCCATGGTGGTGTCACCACAGAGTCATACCTCTTGTGGAATATGACTGCAGACCATACTCCTGCTGACACATGTACACCTATGACACAAATGGATAACATTATGGAGACTAGAATCGCCCAGTGTTACTAACAGCTATAATGCATAATTGCTAGACAGCTACACTACCTGACATGTATACATTAAACATTACTCCTGACAGCATGTTACACTGCAGTACATTGGTGCACTGTAGTACAGCCACCTTGTGCATCAGAACCATATTAGCCTGTCCCTGCATTGATGTTATGGATGACAGGGATGTGGCACAGGTATCATCATATGCACAGGGTGTGTTGTTGGTTTGCCAGAGACTGAGAGTTGGCCATACATTTGTCACCGTGTGCATGGGTGAGGGGTGTAATTAGTTAAACTGGGCATGGTGATCTGGTGGGTGTAGGTATGGGGTTGCCCTAGTTGTGTTCGTATAGTGTGTGGGTATGCATGCAGACAGTTCTGCCATGTGGCTGCCCTATACAGGTGTTTTTTGGAAAGCTTCAGACCATACCTGGCAGGGTGTGCAGTTCACTGCCTCTGGCCATGGACACGTGGACTGTGCCTGCCAGGGGTTCCATGAGCCCATCCAGGAACAGGCCTTGATGTGCTACTCTCCCCTGATGATGACAGATATCCGCTGGAACCAGGTCCCTCCTGTGACTGGCCAGGGCCACGTGCACATGGCCTGCTGTGGTGTGGTGTGGACAGCACCCCCCCCTGCAGTGCTGGGGCTGGTATTGCCACTACGGGGGTGCCTTGGTGTCCTAGGATGTCCACGTTGACTGCCAGCTGTTGGTGTTGCTGACCTACATCCATGCGGCCATCATTGCACTCCCACCACATGTTCAAGCACGGACAAGCCACAGTCGATGAGGCCCACCATCTCACCAAACCATCTATCCATGACCTCAGTATGTGCACCGAGGGCACCAGACAGTTCATGGAAGTTATCGCTCGCAGATGTGAAAGAAGCCCACTGCAGCCTCACGCCCTGTCTGGTGTACAGTTCCATATGTGCCTGCACCCCCATGACAGTCTGAAACATGCGCCTAGTGGTACCAGTTGTGGTGGTTCTGCCAGGGGCATGATGACCAGCGGCCCTCACGGTCATCCAGATATGCCTGCTGTGACAAGACACAGTAGGCATGCATACCACACTCTCCTGTGCACTGCCACCAACCGCCAACTGTCCCTCTGCTATTGCCACTGGTGATGGGGTATGTATAGGTACTGAAACTGTGTGTGGGTTGGGGTGGCTAAGAGGGGGATGTCAAATGATGGTGCAGTTTTGGCCCCTGACAACCCCACCTGTGCCTCAACAGTACTATCATCATCTTCGGTGTCTGTATGGACACCAACATCAAATTGCATGCAGGAGGAACCCTGACCCACCTCACCACCTGTGGGGGAAAACAAGAAATGCACTTTAAAACCTGTACAGCATTGCATAACAGTACACACACACACACACACATTCCACCTTAATACCTACCCATCCCTGATTTTACAGACAGTCCCACGTTTATTCACATAAGTTCCCCATCCTGCATCACACTTGGTAACATGCACTCATTAATACCACTCATTAAGGTATCATTCCTCTAAATGCCTAGACGAGTGATCACAACACAACACCTGTTACTCCATTACCTCCTTGACCTGAGTGGAGTAGGTTTTACATGGCCTCACTGCTGTCATTCAGTCTTCAACCTGCGTATGTCCAGACATCATGAGCATGGCCCCTATATGTTAGGGGCTACTACATTCACTCCATAATGTCATGCACTGGAGTGACATGTGTTAGTATTGCTCAGTACATGCCAGATCTGCTGCTCAATCAACCTATCATGTGACAACTGTAAAATATAGATACACTCCCTGGTGTTGTCTAGTAATTCCCCAATGCATCTGTAGTGCTGCATACATGGGTTGCCATTCACCTCTCTACTGATTGCAATATTAAGGGTATACCTGGTGTCTACTTTTCCTCCCAATGGATGTTCCATGCTAGAGACCTTATTATACTATTAGCTGTCATGTGATTACATATCAGACAAGTATGCCTGGTGTCTCATGTGCCAGTCCATGTCCATGTACTGCATGATCCCAAAGGGAAGTACTGCCATGTGAACAACCTGACAGTCACACATGTGCATAAATGGACACCCGCACAAACACACACATGGACACACACATCCTACATGCATCAACCCCCCCCTCCACTCCACCAGATTGCACTTACAGACAAAATAACCCCCCCCAACACACACACACACACACACACATACTGGTGAGGTTGCACAAAGATAGCACACACAGTCCTCCAATTACCAATCTGTCAACATGCATAACATATGGTACTCAACAGCATACAATGCAGCTATAGTCAATCCATGCTAGCAACAGTATACATGTGTGCGATGCATGGGTTGTGTTAGTAGGTGATGCCTCTTCCCCTGGAAAACACTGCACCCATGTACACATATTGCTGTGCACCTGTTCTGCACCCTGTCATGTACTGTGCACCAAACCTCACAGGTGTACAACCCATTGCTGAATGTGTAGTACTGTGTCAGTTATGTCTGCTATAATGCTCACAGCCCCTATGTTTTTCAACGACACATACCTGGCATGATATGTGGACAGATATAATTTGTGAATGCCTGATGTCTGGTTTACAGATCTCAGCATCAGCAGTGCGTGTATGACCAATCCAGTACTATTACACTGACAACCGTCAGACCATACCATGGCTATGGGGAGTGTACACACCCTTATTGATATGATGCACTCTTCCTTGATCTGCCATGGGACCACATCACCCCATATATTAACAGTACATGAGCCTGATATGTGACATATGTCTTGTACATTCACATGCAGTGTCTAAGAAATGTGTTAGGTGTGCAGATGTTGACCGCAATGCATACATTCCGTGAGTGCATATGTTTGCCCGCCCTTATCATGATGGTTTGTTGCACCGTCCATTATGTGTACTACAGCAGTCACTATTCCTGGCAGGGGTATACTAGCATGGGCCATCTGCATTTGCCAGTGTATGGTCAGTCTGCGCTACACATGTCCCCCAACTCTGCATGATTGCAAGGTCTACTCATGTGCACATCCCTTGGTGTTCACACACTGCTGTCACTATTGCTGTGGGGGTAGGGTTACATCTGCCACAGTTCCTGAACCTGACTGTGTGCAGATACAGGCATTCTTAGCATCCTTAGGATCCCTGCTGCAGTGCACTGGTGTGTCATGTTGGCACACCCACCCTACCTTCAGCCTTTTTGCAGATGCTTGACAAGTATGGCCTAAACGTGTGTCAGTTTGCAGTATCCCATACACTGAACACCACATGTTACAGCCTAGTCCCAGCTAAAAATGTGGACCACAGTAATATGTTATGCCATAGTGTAGATCTGTAACAGATGCCATTGTAATACTGGTTTATACACTGTTGTTGCACTGTATAAGGGCGATGTTTCACACATGTCCCTACATTAGGTCATGTGTCCCACCATTATGTTCATCTCTGTGCACACATTTTGCAATGACAGGATGTTAGTTATCTTGCAGGTGTCTGACATAGCCTTCCGATACCCCATCATGGTCACCACTGTGATGCAGTGCATTTAACAGCAACACTACGTGAACATGTACAGCATGCATTATAGGCAGGTTTGTTAGATGTTTGCATGGAATATACCATAGCCATTACATGTCCAGTGTATTGGCAAGCATCAACATAAACCATACTCACCAGCTACTGGCTGCTGCCTTGGTGGTATACCAGAGGGACCTACATAAGAGTGTGAGAGATGCGATGTCAGTGGCCACAGCTGTGGCATTGCTACAGGGTGGGTGCAGCATTACAGTACATCAACAGTACAAGTCCACAATACTACCACTTATGCACATCTGTTTATTACTACAATGCAGCAACAAACTATATATATATATATATATATATATATATATATATATATATATATATATATATATATAAAACATGTCACATATGCATGATCTACCTGTACAGATGCAGATGGATACGCAACAGTGATCTACTGATGTGCCCTGTGGCCTTACTTGCACGCTCTTCAGCCGGTGTATGGGTAGCACCCACCTCCACAATGGTCTCTGCCAGTTGTTGGGTATGCGGACGAGCAGGTGCCAGGAGGCTGGCAAGGAGCTCCTCAACACGTGACGGGGGGATGAATGGCATGACCCCCCCTGTTGTGAGGTGATCTCCCTGGACTGCAGCAGCATGCCGATGGGCATTGCGAAGCAGGTCAGAACAATGATGCCGGACCTGTTCATAACTGCGGTTATGCAGGCCATCATTGACCCTGTGGACTAGATTGCTCCACAGAGTGGTCCACTCCTGCTACTCATGGGTAGCCCTGCTGAACAGAACAGGATAGTGCTGTATTAGGTGGTTCAGCACAAACTCATTTTCTGCTGCTGAATATGCGGGTAGATGGCCGTGGGGCATCTTGCCTGAAAGACATAAAGATGGAAACAGGTCTGAGCAACTCATATAGCAAGGTTACCATAATTCTTAATACACATCTCTGTCACCCCCCTCCACCATATCAGTGACAACAAACTGTTCACACAACTCAATATGTATAGCTACCGCTTATCTACCTGTGGGACATATATTGTATTGTACCACACTTTGTGCTATGTGTTTATAGCCATGTTCCCTGTGTGGAAACTATCATTGCTGGCTTGTTATGGGCTATTTCACTTGCATGCCATTGTCAGGGCCACTATGGTTCCATATATGCATGTGGTATGCTTGCTATGTGATTGCTGCACATCTGTCATTCTGTGTTACTGGGGATATCTATGCATGGTGTAGGACATGTTCTGGGATTGCATAGATTATTACTACCCACATATGTTCTATAACAGTGGCACAATAGCATATTTAGGGAATACTTGCCAGCAGAACCACCTCTCTAACCTCATCTGGCCATGTTACCAGGCCACATTGCATGTGAGACCCACCCTGGGGCCTCCTCATCTACTGGTCTAGCACTATCTTCAGGTGGAACCACCTCAGCGGATGTTGTCCCCCCACCTGGGGGCACACGCAGACATGATTCTGTCACCCAAGGTCAGATCCAGGGTTTGTTCCATAGGGGGCTCCACAGACACTTGTGGGATGTGCTACAGAATCTTGAGGCACTTAGTACACATTCACGGAGTCCACATGCTCCTCCTGCTCAGCCTCCAGGCCAGGCACCTTCAGGGCCATGGACTGCTGTTGTGAGTAGCAATGGGTGGGAGCCTTGTTCCTAATCTTTCCATATGGGGGCCCATGGGGCTTCCGCATCACAGACCACACACACCATCAGAGGTGTTTACCCACCACATGTGTCATATACCACCATTGTACGCTGTCCTCTATATCTACCAACCCAAACCACCTCCACAAATATACCTGCTATCCTTCCCCCCATTCCCATTCCCTACTTCACAGATAAAGGCAATGTGGTCCCAACAAGGGGTTCACATGTGACATACCCATCCATGTTGCACACACTTACAGCTGTATATATCTGTGTGTATTGCTATGTGTGCTGTTACCTCACACATAGATTGCAGCACTGTGGTGGTAGTATAGGGGACATGTATTTACACACACATATATATATGTGTGTGTGTGTGTGTGTGTGTGTGTGTGTGTGTGTGTGTGTGTGTGTGTGTGTGTGTGTGTGTGTGTATAGATATATATTATGTTGTATATATGTGTTCATATATATATATATATATATATATATATATATATATATACATATGGGTATCTGTATATCTGTAGACATACATGTATATATATATATATATATATATATATATATATATATATATGTGTGTGTGTGTGTGTGTGTGTGTGTGTGTGTATATACACATATACATACCTATATATGGGGTACATTCAGACATCAGGTCCATAATCTCTAACTCTCCTTCCTGCACAGCCACACTGTTCTGCCTAGCTACAACACAAACAGGTGCCACATATGGACATAGCCTAACATTAGGTGGGTATATATAGGTCCAGATTACAGGTAAGCCTATTACACACCAATGGCATTTCAGCATGCTACAATATATGTTAACCTCAGTGTCCTGCAAGTGGTGGGCTCTGGAACCCAAGTGTCCATCATTATGGCATTACTTTCACCACCAGCTATTGGCCACAGTAATATACATCCTTTCCATTACACAACACACACTATATTGGCTTACATCTTGTCAGTTGGTGCTGCTCTGCACAGTTGATGGGTATGGTGCACTACCCACAGGGACAAACTCTAATGTCCATAGCAGTTGTATAGCTGAAGATCATTGCAACAGCAACACCTGATGGCATATATATATATATATATATATATATATATATATATATATATATATATATATATATATATATATATCATTCCAGATCATCTACCCCTGTATTATGGACCAAGTACTACGGTCAATTACATGCATATATACTTCACATACCTGTTGTGGGAATGAGGTCTGTTATGGATGGTGTCCTTGTAGGAGGTTGTTTTTTCTCTCTCCATAGCTATGGCCTTAGCCTGCTTCCTTTGTTTCTGTTTTTGGTTTGGTTGTGGTTCTAGTTCTGGATATATTTTCTGATTTCTCTTTCTCTGTCTCTCTCTCTCCATCTCTCTCATTCTCTCTCCAGTAAATGGATTGAGCTGCTTGGAATAGATTGCAGTATGGCTTTTGCAGGGCAACACATGATCAGGTGATTGCCTCTGCACCAATCAGTGTCCTCCACTTGCTACCTGCATGCAGCATACTGTGTAGTACCTCCACTTGCCACTGTCATGGCAACCCACTACTATAAATCCCGACCTTTTACCTTTCCTGTATGGTGGACATCCTTCCTGTGTGTGGTCAGCAGTGTCACAGACAGCAGGTAGCAATACCTCTTACAAGAGAACTTGCACACTCAGGCCAGCTACATATTTGTATGAGGTTCCAGAACTACAAACAGATTGTGAGTAGTGTTGTTGTATGCATTGTATAGCACCAGTGTTACAGGGTTTGTGTGTACATACTAGTTTAACATGGACTGCAGTCTGTCTGCATAGCTCTCATCTGTGTGCCTATCTGCTTGATGGCCAGAGGTGTGCGTGTTATGTTTTGCCTGTCCACCACACAGGTCTTGTGTCAGATATATCACTGGCAGTGTGTGTGTTGAGTCCTATCAGCACATGGCTACATCCATTTTTGCTTCTGACTTCATATTCCTGACCATCCTGTAACTCCAGCGACTTGCTTAGTGTATTACAACTGTTTTACACATATGGGCCTGTGTTCCAGCCTATATCCTCCACCTACAGACCAGGCTTTGTCCATATGGCATGCTGTCAGGGGTTGTTATGTAGTGCCCTGTGAGTATGTCATGCTGCCTTCCTGCCATTATTCCACTGCTGTTTTGGCCCCCACACATATTGTGAGGTTGGGTCCATATATGTGTGGGCTTCATCTGCACAATACACATGTGCCTTTATGCAGTCCAGAGGTCAGTGTATGTAACAGTGGTATATGCCTCTGTATGTCAGCCTATGGGGGGGATGCACCATAACTAACCTAGGCTGTTACAACATGGGAGGGGTATCAGGGGTAAGCTGCCTTAAGGTATCTGGATGTGCATTACCATACAATTCACCTTGGGTAAATGCAAGCCTACTGCTTCCTGCTGTACAGACTGTTCTGTTTGTCAGTGTGATTGTGATGGTTTCAGTAATGCCTTGTTATGTAACAGATACATCCCATTGTCTCACCTGAAGTCTTTACCCCCTAGGGATTGGAAACAGAGTGTAGATAGAGGCTGCTTGACTATACATCTGCATTACTTACTGTTGATTGATTGTTATCCTGTGGCCCAGTCTGTCTTTACTGTTGTACTACTTGAAGGCCTTGGCCTGGACAGCAACATATGTTATGATTTCCGAAATACTGTATTAATTGATCTGTTTGAGAGTTGCATTAGTCTGTTTATATGTATTTCAGAGTCTAAACAGCCATATGACATGGCATATACAACTGTAATAGTACACAAATAAAGCGTTGTCAGGTATGCAAACCTGTGTGTGGTGTTATATCTTTTGACCTCTCTGTGGGTATATGCTTCAGGCAACAATTGTCTTTTGTATGGATGACCCATACAGTGTCCAGTTGGTAAGGTGGCAACTGTAGACATACTGGCTGTTCCGTATGGTGTGCACCCTCTAAATATGTATCTTCCTATACATATATCTGTGTGTGTATGTGTAGATATATCTATCTATCTATATCTATATCTATATCTATATATATATATATATATATATATATATATATATATATGCATCTGCATATATGCGTGTGTGTGTATATGTATCTTAGGAATGTTTATTGCTTCCACACTGTACATTCCCTATGGTAGCCAGACTGTACTGTATGATATGTTATTGATACAAGCCTGACATCATACAGGTGGGATGGATTAATGCTAACATCTTGTGCCCATGTTGTGTCGGGTCCTGGTTATGGGAGTTGCAACAGTTGGCATTGTATTGCAGGGCAGACCTGTTTGGCTGTGGGGGGAGGGGGGTAATATCAATACGTACAAGATGTATATAGCTTAGGCCCCCTCACCCCCATTAACGGTGCCTGTGGTCATATATGTATTTGTTATGTTCTCTTTTATATCTATAGATATATATCTGTATATACATATATAGATATATATATATATATATATATATGCTTATATATATATATATATATATATATATATATATATATACATATATATATATATATATATATATATATATATATAGTTCTATATATCTATAGATGTTTGCATATATATATATATATATATATATGTAGATATTTCTATATGTGTATATATTTATATATATATATATATATATATATATATATATATATATATATATATATATATATATATATATCTATACACACACACACACACACACACACACACACACACACACACACACACACACACACACACACACACACACACACATACACACATATATATATATATATATATATATATATATATATATATATATATATATAGCTATGTATATATCTATTTAGATAAATATATATATACACACACACATGCATCTACATGTTTAAATACATTTCCTGTACTGTTGAATGCTGTGCTGGATGATATGTTTGTAAAACCATCAGGGTTATGTATATCTGACATGGCTTAGTGGTAAATCACTTTGGCTATGGTGTGTAGAGAACTGGGTTTGAGCCTTGCAGAGGCAGTTTATTTAGTTGCAGGACAGAACAAGGGCCGTTGGATACAGAGTGATTAAGGCACTTTTAAGCAGTTGTAACTGGGTTTGCATTGGTTTGCATGGAGGTAAACGCTGCTAACTTCCGGTTACAGTTTCTTATACTAAGCTTCTAAATTGCTTAACCTGTGTAGGCATTGCTTGCCCCACGTAAACAGGCTTAAACCCGCTTAAAAGTGCTTACTCCCGCTTACCCCAGCATTCATTTCTTTAAAATAAATGAAAAAGGGTTGATAGGAAAGTTGTGAAAAAGGGGCACAAAGAGGGAAAGACAGTAGGGAAAATAGCTAGGAATGTGCAGGAAGGGTGTAGGGAAGGTCCATAGCTGCCCATTTCCTCTACAGCGACAGCTGTATATATTCAATGTATTTGGAGATAGATTTGGACATTCATACCCCTGAGAAAAGGGTGAGGACAACAATAATATGTTGTTAAGCCAATTATACCAGATTACATGTGTCCAGTGGACATGTGTGCAAAATGGACAACTATGTATGGGGTGAGATTTTTTGGGGGAATAGATTTCCCTTTTTTTCAGGTGAGAGTGGGATGTTGGGGAGGGATAGTAGGTATATTTGGGGAGGTAGGTTAGGGAGGTTAACAGACAAGACAAATAAGACACATACAGGGGCAGTATATGACACATGTGGGGGGTAAACATCTTGATGGGGAGGGGTGTTGGGAAATCGGAAGCCCATGAGCCCCATAGTGGAAACAGAGGGACTGAGGTTCCCACCTATGGGCAGTCAGCACTGCACCTTCAAAGCCCTGAAGGTGGCTGTGCTGGGAACTGAGTAGGAGAGCCAGGCCATCCCTCTAGTCATGACACATGGCCCTCAAGCTGGTGCAGCAGATCTCCGACCTCCCTGTAGAGCTCACTACACACTAAGACCCGGACCTGGTGACGGGTGACAGGTTCCTCTCCACGCCTGCTCCCGGGGGGGGGCAAGCCCCATCCCCTGAGGCAGTTCCACCCAAAGGTGGTGCAGGACCAACGGATGAGGAGGTTCCGGGTTGGGCCCCAGATGTGCTGGTGCCCGGTGCCATGGCCAGCTGAGGTGGGACAGGTGGATCCACTGGGACCTGCATTCCCATACTTGCTATGGTGTTTAAGTTTTGTCAACATATGTGGGTTAGTAATAGTCAACACATTCCAGGATTAGGTATGACAGCATGCATAGATAGTACCATTAATCCAAACTCCAGATATGGAACAGTTGCATAACAAAGAGAACACATGTATATATGGGACCACAGTGGTAATTACAATAGCATGCAGGTACATTTATGGCAGCATGCCACCAATGTGGGAGTATTTCAACATAGTACATGCATAGAAACTGATTTAAATAATTATTGAACAATAGGACATATGTCCCAACATTAGAGTTAAGTCAGCACATACCAATTGAGTTGTGTGTTTAGTTTATAATTGCAGATATGGTCGGAGGGAGAGAAAGATGTCAATTAACAACTACTATATTCCGTAGCTCACATTACTTTCCTCATCAGTGCTATCTGTACCTTACAAGTATTAGTACACTACCTTATTGCCTTAGTTTGGGCAGTGGTATGGCTGTTGGCAACTATATACATGAACTGGTTTTACCTGCAGTATACACCTCTTACCTGGTATACCTGTGGAGGTATTGTTTGTTAACCATAACCAACTGTTTCTACACATAGTCCCACATTCCAAGTTGATGTTATGCACATTCCTGTTCATCTCTTTTTGCACACACTCTGGGCATGTCTTGACCACATTCAGGTGAACCAGGACATATTTCGACTATTACCCTCTTAAACCTTTAGTGAATTGTACAATGACAGGTTCATTTTCATTGACATTTTCCAAATATGTACAGGCCTGACAGTCAGTTATATGACATGAAATGCTGCCTAAGTGTCAAAGATTAGCACACTGATATGCCAGGAAGACAGGGTAACAGCCAGCAGATATGGGCCGATTAACTGGACATTCCGGACATTTCAGTACACTTGTAGGGTATGATTCTGCATACAGCTTACTACCACTCCCAGGATTCGAACCATGGCTTTGTCTGCTAAAAATAAAATGCTATCCATCACAGTTGAGTGTGCTATATAGATATTGCTGTGTATCTATTATCTGATTTCTGTCTATAATTCTCCTGTGGTTTTACATTCTGACCTTGTAATTACAACACTCTTATACAGGATTTCCTAGACAGTTTTATTATGTAGCACAGTGTGGGTGACAGTGATGAGTAATACCTTATTATTCAGAGCAACTGCAACACTAACAATGCCATACAATACCAGAGTAAACAGTACCAGTACAGGATATCAATCTTTTATTTCTAGGCACAGTTTTTATATCTGACAGACCTGTGGGAGCAATGATTGTTAGCACTACCTGAATGTTGCCAGACAAATGATCAGATTTCACATTAGTATTATGCACATACATCTCACTCTGTTACTGTACACATTCTGGTCACAGCTTGACAACATGGGGATGTAGATGGGACATACTTGGCTTATTACTCTCATAACATTTTGGGGAGTTGCTAGAGTGACATGTTTGTTCTTATAGATGTCTGACAATCAGTTGTATTTCTTGTTTGCTGCCTAAACATCTGGGATCATCCCACTGATTTCCCAGGGGGACAGGGTGACAGGCAGCAGATATGGGCCGATTTATTGGCCATTCAGGATATATTTGTACAGTTGTGGGATATAATTCTGTATACAGCCTACTACCACTCCCAGGATTCGAACCATGGCTGTGTGTGCTAAAAATACAAGAGTTCACATCTCGGTTGAGTGTGCGATTTGGATTTTGTTGTCTGTCTTTTCACTGTTTTCTGTCTAAGTCTCTCTCAGTTGTACTATATGACCTCTTGGGATTACAACAGTCGTATACAGACATTCCTACACATTTTATTTGTGTAGCACAGTGTGGGTAACAGTGCTTAATACAACAGTGCTATTAAGTGATTGCAAATCTACATTACCATATGATACCAGAGTAAACACATGCAGTCCAGCAGTTAGACTTTTATTGTCAGGCTATTATGTTTTTATTTACATACAACCTGTATGAGACTCTTCCTGCCATATTCTCTGGTGTATGCAGTACATGCCTTAAACAATACAGGTTTTATACAGGCAATTAACTTACTACTACTTTTAGATTTATTTCCTATGACAGTACAAGCAAGAGTATTACTAACCTGTCCCACGTCGCAACTACTCCAATCTACATCCATGGGCCTCCTGGTTCATAGCCCGCTCACTTGCCACTGTGAAAGACATAAGAGGAATATTTAGCCATACCTATCCATAATATACATGAGCTGGCAATTATTAAACAGGTAGTGGACTGATACTTGCACACAACTGGGACTTCCCCTGTCCTCCTAGCTTCTTGGATCCACTGATCCAAGAGATCCCCCTTTCGCCGCTTCAGGTTGGCATAGTGATGCCTGACCTGCTCACCAGTTCAGGGTATGCCAGTGGCACTCGTGAGGTTACGGGCGAGTCAGTCTCAGGCTTCTGCTTTGTATTGGGAACACTGGTACTGGCTCTGCAGCAGTCTCATGTCATGGTCTTTCACAAGGAGTCCTGCCATGACTCTGGACTCCTGGATGCCCCAGCGCTGCACCTAAAAGTGCACACCCTCTCCCATTCCAGACATAGTACCTACAAGGGGAAGCTACAACCAGTTATGAGATGTATTCCCACCTGTTGGGCTTAAATAGGGCCGGTTTCTCACACTTTGCCATGATTGGACAGTTTTGAAAAGGCTAAGCTATGGGTAAACCTACTTACCTAAGGTTGGCATTGCTTAAACGGGTATACCAATGGGCAGATTGAGTTAGCTGGCTTACACATTGTTTACACCTACTAAGGTGGGCTGTGCAATGCTTAGCGTTACTTAATATTTAAGTTGCATTATATTTGCATTGTGGCATTGATTTATTATTCATTACATGTTATATATGTGTTTGGTATCCATGATTCATGTGTACATACACTGTATGGGGTCCTTGTGTTTATTAGGGGATTTCAACACTTTATTACATTGACACCTCACATCTGGGCTTAATTCAGTACTCCAGTTCACATATTTATGTCCTATAGTTGGTTATACAATATAAAACTGTATATAGATTCCTTTCACATGTTCAGTTTCTATTTCCTATGGTGAGGATCAGTTTGGTGATACCTTAATTTTATGTACTGCTGTGATGGCTTAGTGGTTAACTACTGTGACTATAGTGTACAGGGTCCTCGGTTCAAGACCTGCAAAGGCTATTTATTTTGTTTCTGGCCAGAACAGCGGCTGATGCATACAGAGTGCTTAAGGCACTTTTAAGCAATTGTAAGCAGGTTTGTGTGGGTTAGGCGAAGGTAAGCAATGCTAACCTCCGGTTAAGTATGTGTACAGTGAGTTAACTTCAGTATTGCTTAACCTATGTGCACATTGCTTACCCCCATGCAAACAGGCTTAAACCCGCTTACTGCTACTTAAATATGCTTACTCCCACTTACTATTGCGTAACTATACTTACTCTTGCTTACTAGTGCTTACACTCACTTGCCACTGCACTAATTTTGACAGTGATGTCTAATGGTTCTTGGGCAGTTGGTAGAGTTGGCACCTGTATAGATTTATCATTCATTACACATTTTACCTTCCATTTGTAACCCTGATTCCTGTGTATATATACTGTATGGAGTACTTGTAATTATTTGGGGTCTATATTACAAACCCAGTTACTGAACTTTGAATACAATATGGTCGACACCATATCATCGAAGTTCAGTAACACTGAGTTAGTAATAAAAAAATTAAAAAATTAAAAAATGAAAAGTAATTGCTGTAAGTAGGGGGGCAAGCCCTCCTGCACCCCCACACTCCCGCTGCTTAAATATACCAACTCTGAGACCGCGCTACAGTGTTGGAAATGGAAATTTTCCATTTCCGCACTGTAGTGCACTGAAATGCAATCTCGGAGTTGGTATATTTAAGTAGCGGAGGGTGTTGGGGTGCAGGGGGGGCTTGCCCCCTGCCTACACCATTTTTTTTTTTGATGTTTTAATTTTTTTTTTGGAACATTCGATGTTTTAACAGTTCGATCACTAAGGGTTGACCTTTAGTAACTCAAACTGGACTTTGCAACATTATGACAATGACACCTCACATCTGCATTTAATGCAGTACTTTAGTTCACAAATATATGTTATGTCATAGGTAATGCAACAAAATAAATTGATCATATAGTGATTTGACATGGAAAATAGATTGTACTGGAGTGGGACTCGAACTGGGAATGATTGCTCGTAAGTGAATGCTCTACCCATTGCACTATTGCTGTACTGCTTTGGTTGCATATATCTTGCATTTTATCCTCTTGTGCCATTTAAGCTGCATTAACCGTAGCTAAGTGATGGGCAAACCTGCACACCTACGGTTAAATTTGATCTGTTTCATAAAAAAAAGTCTTCATATTTAGATGTTGTAACTATTGCTCTTGTACACTTGGGGGGATGTTGCTGGGGGTATGCATACACCTATGAGCGGTCTTGCTCATTCTTACTCCTACACTGCTGTTCTTGATTGCACAGGCATGTATATTCTGAGAGCTCTGCTCTCAGACACACCCTCTGCACTTGTACATGCTCCATGTCCATTTAGGAGCTCAGGCAGCATGCCTTCATTACTATGCATGGCGTGCTGCTGTCCTGCTCCTAAACTTCCACTTCCATGCAGTACTAAACTAGTCCTGCATGGAAGCATAGTGAATCCGGGGGACTATCATAACATCTGAAAGCTTTGAAATATAGTCAGCATAGAGCAGATATTCTTTTGATGTACTGAAACAAATCTAAACCATTCTTATTAACTTCATTTGAAAATGCTGCCTCTCATGGATTAGTTTTATGATCACCATTGCAAACAACATAGTTCTGAAGTATTGATTCTGTTTATACTGATATTCTTGGAGACAATAGCACATTGTATGTCCTTTGTTTACAATTGACAATACCTAAATGAGACACTTGAATTCATTCCAGAATTTCTTTTTCAGCAGATTTAGCTGTAATAGTTTATCGTCTTTGAACAGTAGGTCTCATGTGCAACTGTTTTTTCCACTGAATAAAAAGTAAGATTATATCTTTATTACAGGCTTTGTTCAGGTTATCCTTTCACTAATCCTTGAATATTTTAAGTTCTAGATATCCCTTAATGCATTTCTAAAAATCTTTAAACTTCTTGCTTGTTATCTGTAGTTGTAGTATCATCAGTACAAGTGACTCGTGTATCTCTCTTCCTGGCTTATAATGTACTTGCAAGTTAGATTTTTCTAAATATAACTAGATGATTTGCAACATGTGTGAAATCTTGTAGACTGAATTAAGTGCAGTGGTTTATAATCACTCTTTGTGTACACATTTTCCCCTAAATCTGTTAATGAAACATTTCACAATCCTGCTATTACGAGTAGCAGTTTTTCTGTCTGAATACAACTTTTCTGGCAATTACCACATGTTCTTCAATCATATGTAATTGGTTTCTTTTCTTGCAAAACAATCAGTGGACTAATTATATTTTATTATACCATGACCCCCCCAAAACGTGCACGCTGATTGGCCAGCGTGCCCGTTGTAAATCGAGTTATACTAATGGAAAAAGGTCCGGTCACCCGGACTTTTTTCCATTAGTATAACTCGTTTTTTTAAAACACTGTCTCGCTATGTGAAATGGGTTTAACATAGCGAGACAGCTTTAAAATAAGCAACGGAGATCTCCGTTGCTTATTTTAAAGCTGTCTCATATGTTAAACCCATTTAACATAGCGAACAATGTTTAAAAGCAGGAGAAAGCAAGATCTCCGTTGCTTTTTTTAGTGTCTCGCTATGTTAAATGAGTTTAACATAGCGAGACAGTTTTAAAATAAGCAACGGAGATGTCCATTGCTTATTTTAAAACTGTATCGCTATGTTAAACTCATTTAACATAGTGAGACTAAAAAACGGAGATCTTGCTTTCTCCGTTGCTTTACAACTCTGATGTACTGCGCAGGCGCGGTACATCAGAACTGCCACGGATGCCAGACATCTGCGGAAGGGCAGTAAACAGGCATTATACTATGCCATTATTTAAGAAAAGTAACAGTTTCTTTTCTTAAATAATGTCATGGTATAATAGCAATAACCCACTTCTGGGTGTGGGTAATGCTAAATGTACCCACGGTTGGCTTTGTTTGGTCCCTCGGGATTCGCCCTCGGGACCAAACCATGCCAACCGTGGGTAAATTTAGCATTACCCACACCCAGGCGTGGGTTATTGCTATACTTGCATCAGTTTGTAATGTAACTAGTTTAGTCATATCAAAATACCTCAGTGATGGAACTCTTGTAACTAACTGACATTCCCTATACTGATTCAAAAAATGTCCTTACTTGAGCATGCATTTCTAACATATCAAACATTTTAACTATATGGTATCATGCCCTGGACATTCATACAGGCTTGTTTAGTATCTTGTGAAAGCAAATTAATGATATATCTGTCTTTTTCTTCATTTTTTTAATCTCTTGCTGTATCTCTACTGAGAATATCTGATTTTACACATATTCTTATTCAGTTCAGGGTTATACAATGTCAGTCTAATCATTTGAATCCATCTGTTGTCACGTCCCTCTATATTTTCAATAATGTTAACAATACCTTCAGTCATCTGCTCAACAGTGCTCTGAAACACTTCAGGTATACCAAATAGAATTGTATGACTTTCTTTAGGCAAATTAAATGTACACAGCTAGGAACCTTTTCTCATTTAGTTTAATTTAGTAAAATCCTTGGTTGCATCACTTGAAAAAATACTTTGCACTGGTCATGAGAAGAATAGCTTCTTCAATATGATGAAATGGATATTTTTCTTTCTTCATAGCTTAGTCCAGGTGCTGTGGATTCATGCATAGATGAATCTTGCAAAGTTTTACCACAATAACCACCGAGTTCAGGAGTGTTAATATGTTTATTAAGCACACCCATGATACTCCACAGTGCAACTATCTTTCCTTTTTATATCTGAGTGTTACTACTGCTTTCCTTCAAGCATAGAGTCCTGGCAAAATAGCAGCAGCTACAGGCATTATCAGCTCCTAACAAAAAGACATTAATAATAATAAATAATTCCCCATTATCACTCTTTACATGCATTTATGAATTATTTTCATCATAACAACTTTCTAACAAGTTAAAAGGCCCAGTATGGCTGTAACATATATTCCAAAAATTTGAAACTAAACACTGCATTTGCATTTCTTAGTTTTATATTCATGTGATATTTTATGGCCTGAAATGTAAGGATCTTGTTCACAGAGCACTTCAATTTATTTTCTTTAAAATGTAATACTTTAAATGCTTGAGCATACATCATGATTCAGTCTTCCATGTGCCTATTTTAAATACCACACTGTAATTATTCTGTGTTTTCCTAATCAAATTCCTGAGTGATCCTCCTATTTCAAATTATTTTACTGTACTAGTTATCAAAAAGTGGATGAGATTCAAACCTCTGGTTCAGCTATCTGATGTCAGACTCACTCATCACTGTTCTCTACAGGAAATTACTGCTGGTGAGGTTTCTGTCTGTGTGTCAGCAGTGATTCTTTTTCTTTCTGATTTTCTATCTTCTCAAGAGTTGTATGGGTGTGGATTTACTATATATTTTATTATTTTACATTTGTTAACTGGGAAAGTCTGACTTGGAACAAGCCAATTTTCAGCAGAGGCCCAGGGAGAAACACTCCAGTTGCATGTCTTTGTAACATGGGAGGAAACCACAGCAAACCCACACGAATGCAGGGTGGGCATGCAGACTCCACACAGAAGGCACCCACACCGGAAATCAAACCAGAGAACCTCTTGCTGTGAGGCAACAATGCTACCACTGCAACACTGCACCATCCAGTTTATAAGAAAGGGGTATGGGGGAAGACCCTATAATGGGAGATGCTGGGAGCTTACCTCCTGTAAAAATGTTTTTTCTATTTGAATTTTATTGATTTGAAGATTTGGTTCGATTTTCTTGAAAAGCTAAAGCTTCACAGAGTTAGATACTTGAAACATAGGAGAATGTCAAATTGTGTGTCACATTCTTTCATACTATGCTCTGTTTGAATACTTATTGTGACTAAAATAAATTGTTTAACATAGCCAAATTGAGCAGTATACTGACACTGGAATGTACACCAACTAAAATAATAAATCCAAATGACCAGGTGGCAATAAGATTCTAACAATGACTTTATTAAAAATACAGTTAAGTGCTTTCATCTAGTTCACACTCATAGACATCATCAGAACCATAGAAAATAAATTGAAACTAAATAGCCTGCTAAATACCTTCATCAAATCCAGGACACCACATCTATGACCAATCAGATCGCAGTATTACCAAATCCTGCCAATAATATTAAATAATATTAAATAATATTAAAAGTATAATACAGTACTGCATTGATCAATAAATCTTACATAAATGTAAGATTGCTCACTGTCATAATCTAGATGCTCTAAATTTTAATTTATTAGAAATAAAGAAATAATTGGCCACAATTATATCCTCTTTTCTGTTAAGACTGTCCAAAAGACGCAACTTTCCTCTACTCTTCATAAAGGCAGTTGGGTTAGTTATAGGTATATGTTTTCCACACAATCTATTAGAGCCCATTGATATTTAAACATACTAGGCTAGGGTCCCCACTGTGTTTATATCTATATGATTTGTATTTAGATACATTTCTAATCGTGTACTACATAACTTCAGTATCTAAGTTAACTAAGGTAAATAAAAATGCAGTGGTAAATGTATTTGCAGACAGCAACTTTTACTCAACTACTTTACTAATACAGTCCAAGCCCTTGCCAGCACCCAGAAGAGTGCCAGTGGCCCCATTCCAACAACTACCTCTACCCACCCCAGTTCTCTAAACTTGTCCCCCAGCTATTCTCTGCATCCAGTTCCCACTAAGTTAATAGCCAAACTCCTCAAAAAACTTAAACCAACCAAACCAGCCACTGACAATCTTCCAGCAAACTTCCTTCAGTTAACTGCAGAGGCTATAGCCTATCCCATATCTATACTCATAAATAGGTCCATAGCAGAATGTAAAGCTCCTGACACATGGAAAATACCACATATTATTCCACTCCACAAGGGAAGTACCTCCCTTGAACTCACAAACTATCGGCCAATCGTAATTCTATCTCCACTGTCAAAAATATTAGAGAGAGTAGTTCACTCTCAACTAATGAATCACCTCCTAAATAACAATCTACTATTCAAATCCCAGCATGGCTTTAGACCTTCCCATAGCTCCACCACAGCGCTACTCTCATTTACCAACATAGTCAATTACCATAGCAACAAAGGATTATTCGTATCCTCCATATTCCTAGACCTATATAAAGCATTTGATATGGTCAACCACTGTATACTCCTCAAAACTCTAGCCACCCTTAACATGAGCTCCTCCACTATATCATGGTTTAACTGCTATTTATCAGGCCGTCAGCAAGCAGTCCTATGGCAAGACCAATTGTCCCCGCTATTACCAGTAGCCATAGGAGTCCCACAGGTTTCCATCCTCGGTCCTTTGCTGTTCTCCCTATTTACAAACCAAATAGCTTCCTCCTCCCTCTCTGCCTCAATAGTGCAATACGCAGACAACACCATTATTATATGTGCCGCCCCTACTCTAAAGGAACTTCAAACCCTCACTCAAAATAACTTTACTTTAGCTGATGCATGGTTTACTAACATTAAACTTATACTTAATCCTAAAAAAAAAAAACTAATGCTCTTTAGCCCTGGTAGATCTCCTCTTCTAAACAATGAATTTACCATAACATCCATTGACAAAACTCTGATCACCCCAACCACACACACAAAACTGCTAGATGTTGAAATAGACAATAACCTAAAATTCGACATGCACATAGCACAAACAATCAAGAAAGTAAACAAAAAGCTTGGTCTACTTTATAGGAACAAACAGTTCATGACTAAACATACTAAAGCCACTATAGCAAGAACTCACCTCTTATCCATCCTCCTTTATGCCTCCCTATTATGATTAATCTCCACCGCACAAAACTAAACAAAATGGAATCTTGTTACAACAAGATAGCCAAGTTTGCAACTGACGCCTCCTATAGATCCCACCACTGTCTAACCCTCAAGAAACTCAACTGGCTGGAGTTGCCTCGCCTACTCCTACTCAATCAACTCTCATTAGCACATAAGCTCTACTACCTTCCTGTCAAAATCCCAGCACTTCTGCAACTAATACAGCCCTACGTCACCACTAGATCCTTAAAAGATCTACTAACCAAAACCTCATACAGGTCATCAAACATAGAAATGATGATGGGAAATCTCTCTTTGCATGCACAATTTCCAGAAACTGGAATTAACTCCCAAGCCAAATTTCCTCTACCACCTCTCTTACCTATTTCAAAAGACTCTTGAAAACTCATTATGAAAACAGCTGGCTTTGTTCATGCTATACCCCTGGCTGACCCTCCCCACTGTACTGTTTGGAAGGATTCCATCAGAGATCACCTGTATCCACTGGTATACTTATTAATTCAATGATATGTTCCTTCTAACTCAATGACATATACTGTATTAAACTAATACCCATCTTGGGAAAACAAAACTGAAAATGTATGGGATTGTATGTAATATATACAACAAAAACTTGTAAATAATTACTGTAAATTTGCTCATAAGTATTTCCTTCATAGAGATCATCTGTGTTTAGGCTGCTTATTTGTTCTCTCATACATGTAATGTGATGTTGGGGCTTTTCTCCCCAGGCCTCCGCTGAAAATGGACATGTATCCAGTCAGACTTTCCCGGTTAACAAATGTAAAATAAATAAAAATAAAAAATTCTTCTTTCTTGGCAGCTGTCCTGGAAATTAAGACATATATAGTGGTATCTCAACATCTGAAACATTTTCAGTAATACCATTTAATGCCAATTAATAATAAGGCATACTATAACCGAACTACTTCGTGTAGCCTGCAACTATCTCATGTTGATGCCTAGGCATCTATTATCTTAAAAACTTTGTATAATTTATCAATATTAATATGATTAAAGCAATTTCCAAAATTAAATCAAAGAATCAAAGATAATGTGAACCTATGGGCAAAATGCACATTTTAATTTACTAACCAGGATCTCAGTCTTAAAATGTACATATTTCTAAAAATATTCTACTTTTGAGTAAACACCCTACAACTTGTTAAAATAATACATCATCAACTTCAATAGTGATAATAAATCTATTTGCTTACCTGGGAGAAAATCCTAATAAACTTCACTTGTCAAAAATGACCATGGTCTAAAATCACAATATTTTTACGAAATACTGTTTCAGTTCAATTTTTAATAAATATCTTCTGATTAAGTTCTGATTACTCTAAGCTCCTCTAAGGTCTTAATTCATCTTAATTAACTCAAATTTCCTCACCATAGTGGCAAGAAATGTACTCACCATAGTTAAAAATGCAAAGAAGGGGATCAGAAAATTTGCTGCGATGTGTAGATCTTATTGTTTTTTCAACCTATTTTAAATAACATCAGTATGTTTTGGTAAGCTCTGGTTGTCTACCAATTCCATATCACCTTGTGATTTATAATTTTATGTTTACTAAAAAATTATGGACAGAACTGGGCTTTCACTGAAACTGATTTCTTTTAGTTCATTGAGAATAACTGGACACTAAATTATTCAATTAGTTCTATAAAAAGCTACCTTACTGTTTGTTTGAGTAACTACAAAAAATATGTTGTTTTAGAAATATTGCTATTTAAAGTTATCTATCATCATTCTTTAAAAGAATATATTGGCATTCATGGCTACCTCAGTTTATTTAAAATCATTCTGATACTTTTAGTTTACTCTACTGTATTGGTGACATGGCATGGATGAAGTCCAATAAAATCTGCAAAAATATCTGATCTGGGTAAAAGTGACTAAATAGTTTATTTTCTCCACTAGGATTATCCTGGACTCCTGTGAGTGTGCTTACACTGAATGTCTTTTCATATTTTTTCTAAATTGCTGTATGATGAAACAGTATGCACTTTAATGGTATAAGGCATCTGTGTGCTGCTCTGGAGTTGTTCACCTTCCTCACTGTTGTACAATCATAGTAGTTTGTGTGGTGGACATAGTTCTCAACCTCTTAGCACACAAAATCTGCACAAAGCCAAAATAATGTGGGCATAACACCCCATAAATAGTGCCAAACTTTAAATATTCCCCTTCTAGACTTAGAAAGTTGCTAGAATAAATGGTTTTGCGTTGCCATGCATTTTCTGAAGGATATAGTCTGAAACTTAAATGCATGTCATTATTTAGTGAATTCAGTCCTCACTGATTTGCCACAAAAATACAGAAAAAGACAAATTTTATGAGGAACAGACCAAAAATATAAGGCAAATATCTGGACATTCTGTGAAAATCTGGACAGTTGAGAGGTAAGATGGTGGAGTTCCCCATATGAGGGTTGAGAGGGGCTTAATGCTATGAAAAAAAAAAATATATATATCTATATATATATATATATATATATATATATATATATATATATATATATATATACACACACACCATATATATATATATATATATATATATATATATATATATATATATATATATATATATATATATATATATATATATGCATATATATCTTTTTGTTGCAGTTTTGACGTAAGTTCATGATTTTAAAATTGACTGAAGCTTAACTTGCAATTCAATGTGTATGATCTAACATCAGCAAACTGTCTGATACTGATGTGGCCTTGTTTACCAATGAATATTTCATGCATAATAAAATATGGGAGTAGGCATTTTCCTGGCCTTTACATATGCAGACTACTTTGTGGCCAGGTGGAAAATGAGCAACATATGATGTATACTTTGACAAATAATTTTAAAATCTTTTGAGGTGGTTCAGTGAAGATATTCTGATTTAACAAAATTATTATATATGTGACATAATGGATGCCATTGATGATGTAAGATTTCTTTTTATGACAGACAGCCATCTATTGTAGTTTATTTATTATAGCTGACTTGGTGGGTAGGCTGGCTGTAGCAACTGTCTCAGATATTTTACAGGAAGCAGTATATTCAAATTATGTAACTGCATACTTCTAGGCCCTGCACAGACAAACTTATTTATGATATATTTCATGGTTGCTTGTTGTGACTGAAGCAAAACCACTCTCAAAGACAGATTTTGAGAAAAGTAAAATAATGTAGAAACAAATATGATTAGCAGAGTTTATATGTATAAGGTTTAATTTTCATAATTTCTTCACAATGCTAAGTTACTTAAACATAACAGCACAAATTATTTGTGTTGCACAAGATAGTGCTTTGCCAGTAACCTTTTATCAGAAAGCATGTTAAATAGAGGTACTAGAATATAGTATCATGATGAAATCTAAAAATGGGTTGACCTAAGAGATATTAATTATGTTCTTAAATTGCAAATAGAGCTGTATTCAGATTTCAAGTGGCATGGAAGAATGCTTCATTTAATATTGTAAAAGTATAAATGTATGTGTGCCATACTTATTTTTAACATGAATTGTGCTTTCAATGTAAAAAGGAGTAATCTGTTTGTACAAATGCTTATTAAATGTTGAAGAAGGTTTTGATATTTATATAAAATGCTCCCCAGGCTAGTGAAAGCGGATAACATATACATACAAAATCTAGAGCACTTGATAATAGTTTTCAATCTTACTCACAAACACTGGCTAATCTACAATGTATGTACTGTACCAGTGTACTATGTATGTATTCTACCTATGTTCCAAATTTCAGCTGTACACCACAAATCTATTAATTACCTTTATTTTTAAAATTAGTATTTTTTTGTTTGTTCTCTCCACTGTAACTGTTTATGTGCCACATACCACTGTAAAACATGTCTCTTGTAATTTGTGTGTATACTGATCATGTCTAAATAACTAAATGTATCTGTAATTTTTCTTTGTGGAGCTTTTCTCCCTGGGCCTCTGCTGAAAAGGGGCCTTTTCGGCTCAGTCAGACACCCCCGGTTAACAAATGTAAAATAAATAAATATATATATATATATATATGTGTGTGTGTGTGTGTGTGTACATATATATATATATATATATATATATATATATATATATATATATATTTATATATATATACGCATCCATGAAAATTCAAATAAAGATATTGGGAAATAAATTACATTTGCTGCACATCAGGTAACTAAAGCACAAAATAATATTACATCCAATGCAGACATTTATTTATTGAACTGCTTCATACTATTGTAATCAGTTATACTACCTGTAATTAGAATAATTTAGCATACTAGTTCTAATGTTATTAGGCAAGGAAATGGTTACAGCATTTTGTAATTCATACTCATCATTTTTGGAATATCTTTACAGGGCACGTAATACTTCTATGTATTGCACATAGTTCCAGCTGCACTAGTAGGGAGTAAATTATGCTTGCCTGCACCTCACTGCTGGGCAAACAACCAGAACAACTTGATATAGCTGGCCTTACCTTCACACATAGCACTGATTTGGGAAGAAGACTACTTGATCTGGGGTGGTCTCTCCTGCTCTGGAGTTGCCCCTCAAATAATGCCCTGGAAGGATGCAGACATACTCACAAACCCACAGCTTGCGTGTTGTATAGCTGGAGTTTGTGCAAGTAGTGAAAAGAATTGCCTTACTTTAACAGCAAATTGAAAAAAGGAAAACTCTAATTTTTGTAGAGATACACCTAAAATCCGGTCAGAGTATTGGCCCTCGGAGGCTATGCTGGTGGTGCTTGACAGACTGCCAGCTACTGACTCTGTAGTCTTACTGAGAGACACCAGCATTTATATGAGGAATGAATGAGATACCTGGAAGATCATGCTTGGAAGGGGCAGCTTGCCTGATCTGGACACAAATGTTGAATTATTACTGCAGTTCTTTGCTAGTTATAAACTTTCCACTCACATGTTCAAACACAAAGTATGTCTTAAGTGTACTCACTACCAGGCACCTTGAGTCAAAGACACTGACTGACTTTGCATTCATACTGTCAGACATGAGGCCATATGATCTTGACATGTAGAGCATGCCAGGTGTAGGCTATCAACTGATTGCCACTTGGCATCGAGCTGGCTTAGATAGCCAAGTCAGTGAGTGGACAAATTTGCGAAAAGTAAACTTCTTCTAAATGCCTTACATATACATTTATGTGGGGCCACTTCATCTTCCATCTCTGGGACACCTTCTGTCATTTATCACAGGACGTGTGGGAAGTGTAGTCAGAACAGACTCTCTTCAAGATCTTAGTAGATAAGGCAGCAGCAATGAAATGTGGATAAAAGGTGACCACTGCTTGTCAGGATGGGGATCCTAAGGTATACTGGTAGGCATAATCAGTGAGGAAAAACTGACAAGTTAAAAAAGTGGCCTTTCATACAGTTCTAACAGGAGGGTCCACAGATCTGACTGACAGGAAGTCATATGTCTGGAAGGTGACAGGTCTGTCAGTCATCAGATTTAAATGTATAGGAGTTTAGTGAGGCCACAGAGAATTGGGTAACTTTGGGGAGAAGGACAGGACACTGCCTGTGATATTCTCGGCAATGCTGGAAATGTGTTGACTTTGATAGGCAACAATGTCTGGAGATGGAAAGAATATGTAGATGAATTCCTGACTACCACAGCAGAGCCCTCCATTGAGGAGACAATGCAATAAACAACTGGTGTGAGTGGGTCCCTTTTTGTAGATGATGTCGCTGCATCTATTAAACATTTCCAAAATGGCAGAGTAAAGAAAGTAGATGAGATCTATCCAGAAATCCACATAGTGCTGAACATTGGTAAAATATTATAGTTAAGGCACCTTTCAAATGTTGCTTGGAAAGCAGTGACTAGTACTTCATGATGGTAAACTGAATGGGGTTCCCCATTTTCAAAACTGGGGATATTAGAATACATTCCAGTTATGAAGGAATCAAACTCCTCATTCACCCTAGGAAAGTCCATATCCCGGTGCTGGAAAGGAAACTTTATTTCATAAATGAACTTGCAGGAGTTTAAAGTCCCAGAAACATTGGTAGAATTAGTCAATGCCATGTGCATGGAGCCAATGACACAAGTATGAACAGTGAATGGACTTACAGAGGGGCTCCCAGTGGGGCTGGGTGTGCATCAGGGTTCAGCTTTGAGCTCACTGCTCTTCATACTTGTGACTTGTTGATCAGCAATGCTGCTGTATGCAGACACTGTTGGCACTGCAAGCAGACTCTGAACATGAACTTTGGCAAACAATAGAGGACTGGAATGCAAAACTGAAGGTACATGTGATAAAGCTGAGTGCAAACAAGACACAGCAGCAAATGGGGGAAACAGAAGAGCTTAGAAATGAGATAGAAGGGAAAATACTTGAACAGGTTAACAGATTCAAGTTTCTGGGAGTGGTGGTTGGGGAGAAGGGAAGTCTAAATGAGGAGGGAAAAGTTAGAGTCAGTGATGCTGCAGCTGACTGGCTTGGAGTGTCAGACGCAGTGTGCGACATAATGCCAAGAAATTGAAAAGTAAGGTATATGAAACAGTGAAGCAATCAGTGTTTTTGTACTGCACAGAAATGAGGGCAGTGAAGGCAGAGCTGTACAGAAAGCTAAAAGTGATGGAAATTCAGTGCCTGAGACAGGTGGTAAGATGCACACTGTGGGACAGATGAAGAAATGAAGATATCCAGGCTGAAGCCAAAGTAACTCCAATTGTAAAGAAGGTCAAGTATAACAGATTACAGTGATTTAGTCACATGAACAAGAAAGCAGAAGACAATTTGGTGATCATGATTTGGGACAGACTAGATGAAGATGTAAGGAAGTAAAAAGTTCCATCAAAGAGATGATGGATTGCATGAGATAAGACTTGCAATAGTCTGGCATGACCCTCAAAGTTGGTAGGAGAGTGGCATTGAATCAAGAGAGGCAGCAGTAATTGATGAAATGCCCTGACCCCATGTAGAAAAATGGGAAAGAGGGTTGAAGATGATGATGATTCAGAAGGAGTGGTGCTAATTCTGGCCTGGTTTTTAAAGAGTGGAGTAAGCTGTTCTGCTTGCATCGATACTGGAGGAGCTAAGACAGCTTGCCTTTATGGTCCTCATGTATTTATGGACCTGAAGAAGGCAAATGACCATATATCCCCACTACACTTTATGGAAGGTGCTAGAACAGCACAGGGTCCCAGTGTTAAAGCTATAAGCTATCTGGTCTCTGTTTTGAGAGTGAAGGTTGTGTCCATGTTGTCAGCATTAAGTCAGATACTTATATGGTAAGAACAGGACTCTACCAAGGGTACAGTGCCTATTTGTAATTTTCAAGTAAAAAAGTTTCAGGGTGTAGTCAAAGTTTGGAGAACATCCAGTCTGAGATATGGATTACAGCTTTGCTGTTTGAAGGCAGTGTTGTCCCCTTGGCTCCAACAGAATATGACTTCTAAAATTAACTGGAGTGGTTTACTACTGACAGTGAAGCAGCTGGGATGAAAATCAACACTCTTAAATCATATTATGGCTTTCTCATAGGAAAAGTAAACTGTTATCTGTAGGTGAGAAAGGAACAAATGGAGAAGTTTAAGTATCTTGAGTTCTCATTCACAGCTGAGTTTAGAGGACATCGGGAGACTGATCAGCATATGGGTACAATGATGTCAGCACTGCAAATGTTTTACTGGCCTGTAGTAGTCAATAGTCAAGTCATAGAATGAAGCTTTCATTTTACTGGTCAGTTTTTGTCCCATTCCTTTTCTATGACCATGAGCTTTATGTAGTGACTAAAGGGATGAGATAGCAGACACAACTGGCAGAGATAAGGATCCTTTGTAGGAATTTTAATCTCAACCTCGAGTGTAGAGTGAGGAACTCTGTAATCTGGAAATATCTAGGAATATAGTTGCTGCTCTTCTGAATTGTGAGAAATATACTAGGTGGTCTGCGCTCCTAATGAAAATGCCATTCCCACTACCTCCCATGGGTCATGTATCAGTCACAGTCCACAAAGGGGAGGCTCTGGGGCATAGCCAGGGCATACACGATGTACTGGGGAGGTTGGCATAATAGTTAAGGAGTTTACCTTACCGAGTCCAACCCAAGGTACAGGGTTTGACTCTCACCTTTGAAGGAAAATTGCCTAGGCTTAAAATGGCCTGCAAGGACAGCTAGTCTAGTACTTACTTATAATCCTATGATTTGTATAAGCATAATGTGTGCCATGTTCCCAGTTATACCTTTTAATTTGGGATACTGAAACGTATAAACCAGGAAGAGAAGTCCTAATGTTAAGACAAACCCCAGGATTCAGCAAGCTCTGTACGGTGTGCATCAATAGTGCCTGAGCTGCTGCAGGCAATATGGCCAATGTGGGATCCAGGAATGAGCTCTCGGTACATGCATGAGCGCTCCTGCACTATTCCTGCATGGACACAGCCCCTGTATACTAATTACCTCATTTGCTGGTGAAAACCATGCAAATGAGGTGAATTAGTGATCCAGGAAGCAGGCAGGCGTCTATGCAGGAATAGTATAGACTGCAGAAATGTATTCATCCAGTAGCTGAATACATTTCTGCAAACTACAAAACGGAGGCATGACAGCTCATAAAAAGCATGTATTATAAGGGTTAGGCATGTCAATGGCCAAATATATGACCATAGGCATGAAAAATATTTTACAAATTATAAAAAATAACTTTTTTTTTGCCCAATTTCAGCCGTTTAAGCGTAGGGCAATGGTGCACAAATGGGATCAGCCCAAAAATAAGAAAAAAAAAATCTGGAAATAAGCTTTTAAACCAAAATCATCATTTTGCCATAATAGTCAATGGCATGCAAAACAGAACAAGACCATGGAATAGTGGTTGCTGAGGGGGAATGCTGAGTGTCAGTTTTGTAACCATACATTAGCAGTCAGTTGTATGCAAATAAGGGGAATTATACTGAATCACGATTTTCCCTCAGTGCTAGCTTGCACCCAACTGTGTAGGTGCAATAACACCATGGTCTAAGCCTAAGAGCTAGATGACCCCATGAGGGGGAGTGTCATGACTGCTGTAAGCTTATTGGAGCACAGTGGCCTGCGTTTGCCCTTAGCTAAGCACAGTTAAGGAAGGGGGTGTGTCTGAAGCTGCCTAGCAGTATTTACATTGCCTAAACAGGTGTGCGTGCCACGCACTGGGTTTTAAACCAAAAAAAAAAAAAACAGGAACTAGCAGCTCTGTTCACATCTGAGCACTGGGTATGCGTGAAGCGCCTCTGGGCTTAAACGGGAAGGCAATGGGAAGGAAAAACAGCAGTAGGAAGGTAATCAAGGAGAACTAGCATAGCTGGCAGGTGAAATGTATCAGAATCAGCCAATTACACTGGCAGCAGCCCAGCCCAGCACACTATTATAAACTATGCAAACACCTTTTACTCTGGTTTTCCCACAAACTCTACACCACTGATGTACACAAACAGCAAAATTTTACCTAACAAAACCAACAAAATGATAGGGGCTGCTGCCACTCTCATGAATCAATATGTGAAAGAGGCTGAGGGTGGTGAGGATGAGAATGCTGATGACCAATCCACAGTGAGGAGAAGGAGAAGAGTGTACAGACCCTGGGTAACCTACCAGGGGCTACATGAGCTGGAGATAGTGGAGCACTATAGGGTGGACAGGGACCTCCTACAGCAAATTGTTGAGCTGCGCTGGCCATGTCTCACACACAGAACCAACAGAGGGGAACCCATCCAGGTGGATACCAAGTATGTGTAGGCTTAAGAATACTAGCCACAGGTACCTTCCAAAGGCCAACTGGGGATATCATGGGGATCTCACAGGCATCAGCATCCAGGGTACTCCACCAGTTCCTGGATGCCATGTCAGCGCATGCCGGTGAGCACATACATTTCCACAACACCCGTGAGCCATTGACCAGCAATATGCGTCTCTTCCACCAAATAGCAGAATAGCCTGAGGTAGTGGGTGCTATAGACTGCACCCACATACACATCAAAGCACCACCCAGCAAGTGGGGTAGGGTCTACATAAACCACAATGGCTTTTCCTCCATCAACTGCCAGATCATGTGCGATGCCCAGGGTATTATAATGAATGTGTGTTCTGGCAGCCCTGGAAGCTATCACGACTCCCACATCTGGCATATGACGCAGCTGTACCACAGATTTGCCAATGGGGACATCCCATATGGCCACCTAGTGGGGGATGCTGGTTACGCACTGGAGCCATGGCTGATGACACCCATCAAAAATGCACACACACCTGAACAAGAACTCCATAATGAGGCACACGCACAAACCAGAATCATAATAGAGCATGTGTATGGGATGCTCAAGTCACAGTTCCAGTGTCTGGACATATCCTGTGGAGCCTTGCAGTACTCTCCAGCTACATGTACCCACATTTTCATTGTATGTGCCATGCTACACAATATGATCCTGTGGAAACAGCAGCAGCAGAAACAGCATGGGGCAGGGCCACACAGCCCCCACCATTGCCAAGGCCATCACAGGCACAGGCACAGACTGAGCCTGCCCCAGGAGGGGTGCCAGTATGCCCAGGCTTTGGCAAAGAGGCAACGCATAGCACATACACTGACACGGTAGGAACCCAGGGAATGACAACTCTCTCTGACTCGCACATACAGTAAAAGGGATGCCAAACATGACACTACCTGTGCTTTACTATGTATAGGGAGTGTACTATGTGCATCCGACATAGTCAGCCCTCCAGCACCATCCTCAATAAGGCACAGGCACAAGGTAAGTCATTCTCCCTATCAATTGCTGAATGGAGTAGTATGTTCTGCTACTTGTATCTATGGTACAGATGTGAGCATGCAAGGGAATTGGGTGGCTGAATGGGATTGCAGCAGATAGTAGACACCTATATGGGCAGCATGAAATCCATAACAAATACTGGTGTCAACATAGTAGGCAGTACTAGACAAGGTGACAAATCCCACTGCAGGACATGTGGTGGGCCAAATGTGTGTCCATAGGACACGCACATGCATGTCAGTGAGGCTCACATACCCAAAAGCAGTCTCAGCCAGCAGGACAGGTGTAGATGACCACAAAGAAAGGCTATGCTAAGGCCTCTGATTGATGGCAATGGAGAACAGCCCCCCTCCAGACCTATACAGACAGACTACAACAGGTCAGGCAGTTGGATGTTAGTTCCAAAGGGTAAGAAGTCTGAAACTGAAATGTAGGTCAATAAAACCTAAGGTCTGTACTCCACTGATATGCCTCTAGTCTGCATGATAGGTCAGAATACAAAATGAAATGGAAGCCAATAGAGTACCTGAAATACCAGTACAGTCATAGCAAATGTTTACAGTTGTCGAGTGCCCCCCCCCCCCACACTCCTATGTAGAAATGTAGTAACGTGTACATGTGGGTTTAATAACAGTGGAGCACAGATTACCTGAGCTGGCCAAATTAGCAGGATAGATTGTTGCACGTGTACAATATGCAGGGCTCTGTGTGTTAGGTTGTTGTGTGCTGTATATTGTGTGGAAGTGGTCAGCATGTAGACATGAAGGGTTGTATTCCGGTGGCCTATGGCCAGTACTGTTGATGACAGGGCCATGTTCTGACAACTGCAGTGCCAAATACAATGCATCCCAGCAAGACCCAATCCAGCAGTAATCCATAGTCATTGTTCGGATGTAATATCTGTCACCATCTGAAAGATGGACATGCTATGAATGTGGGCCCAGACATACACACAGTACACAGGTGGAAGTACCCTTGACAGAGTATATAAAATGTTACTGTCAAATGCACACACCTTTGGAATTGTACATACAGGTTAGCAGCACATTAATTGTCTGTGTAGTATGGAATACTGATGTAGTCTGGCCAATCACTGGCAGACCACAAAAGGCACATTTAGGAAGTACTGAGAAACTGCTGATGTCCCTGTACAAGCCAGTATAAGGGAAATGTCCCATGTATATCTGTGAGTCAGCTGCAAGAAGCTTCCATAGCAAACATGCACTCAACTCACCCCACCATCAGCCATAGGTCCATCACAGGTCATATCCCTGCTGTTGGGAATAAGTACAGTATGACCCCCACTTCTGTATGGGAATACCCACAGAATGTAGCATGCTGAAGAGGTGTCCCATGCAGGTGTGTCCCTAGCTGTAAGCAACACCTTGCCAGCATCCATACCAATGGATTAATAAGGACAGAAACTATTGCCATTAACAACTTGCACACCTACCCTGTCTCGCCAGGGGAATCCAGTGGCTTGCAGCCCGGGACTGTAGGAGTGACAGAATGCACAGATTGTCCTGCATCACTACCAAATGCCCTACAGTCCTCTGTCAAAGGCCTGTGCCTCACCCGTACTACCAATGTATGTTATCTCATGGAGTCCCAAATACCATAACACAGTCCACAGAACACAAATGCAAGGCCATGTCGATAAATCCCAGTAGCATGCCCGCCATGTCCTACTGCATGAACTGTGGACCAACCCCTAAACACTGCTGGGATGAAGGGATAACTATAGGGATACTTATCAGATATTGCTCGCATAATGTTAGGAACATGATAGAATAACAGAAGGGGGGTGTATAAGCATGGACCCCATGGAGTGTGTGAAGTCTGAAACTCTGATGTGTGCCCATACTATCCTTGCCTGCAAACCCAGTAATGGATGGCTACAAACCTGCTCGTAAACCACAATGTGAAGGGGAACTGACCAGATATATGAGCCCTGCCTCTGGGTAGCCTGTGTGAATCTGTAGAGCTGAGAGGTATGGCCACAACAGGATATGGCCATTCTTTCACGTCGATAGATGTACAAGCAAAGGATACTCAGCCACCACAATACCACGGTGCTGGACCATTTACACAGACCCATCAGCAAGTGTCTGCAGCTCCCCCTCCAGAATGGCATGAGTGTGCAAGAATATGTATGCTGCAGATCACAGTACTGGACACAGCTTCATTCATCTTGTATTCCGAGGAAATTACTGTGAGCAAATAAGTATATCTGTCAGTAGTTGATGACATAATACATCACAGTGTAAAACAGTGCATATGTCTGAATATCTCTGCTAATACAAAAATATGTAGCACAAGCAGCACAGACACAATTAGTTACAGTATCCCACTATCCTTTGCCCATTGTGACTCCATATTCTCAACCTATCTACAGATGTCCTGCAGAAACAGGTTGCTAGCTTTAGGTGAAGAACACAAATGCCTGCACTGGAGTACAACCTACCTGTAATGGATTCACACATTCAGTACAGAAGGTCATACTGGGCATGCTCCCACACTTAGAGAAATGAAGCCCATGTCTGACAACAAAATACAGAAAGGTCATACAGGACATGCTCCCACACTTACAGAAATGAAGCCCATGTCTGACAACAACAGTAGACTATACATATCTGTCAGTTACAGATTTCTGTGCACATACACCACATTGCACACCATCCATGCTTTGCACACACATTGGATAGGAATACATACATATATCCAAGGACAACACACTATAATAGGTCAAACATACACAAACAGAGATGGGAAGATAGAGACAGACAGTGACAAAGAGCTTCCCATCATGAGGCCTGTCCCACCCACCACACATCCAATTGGCCAATATCATATGATGTGCTGATGTCTATCACTGTAGACATTTGCTTCTGGTAGCCCTCAGCACTATATTGTCTGTGGTGCTTGTGATAACTGTGTAACATGACAGTACAAGTCATTATTCATCTAGCAGTTGTATACCCAGTCCTGCCAAATGTAAAGTTGTGTGTGACTGAGTGTTGTGTGTGTGGAGGAATGGTTTATGGCCCATTCACACACACTGCACTCCCCATTGCCCTAGTTTAGCTAGCGTACTGATGTCAGTTACCTTGAAATACCCCTTTGGACAAAAATCATCCTATAAGCTCTGTGGCACATGCAATAACTATGTAACGCTATAGTGTGATGTACCTAGCTAGGTAGGAGTTCTAATCCCAGACATGGCAAATGTGAAACTCTGTACATGTGCACATGTGTGTAGAGAATAATGCTTTTGAGGTCATTCACAGTCACTACACCTCCCATTGCCCTACTTTAGCAAGCCTGCTTATGTCAGTCACCTTGAAATGCCTCCTTGGACAAAATTCAGACCTGTAAGCTCCATGGTGTGTGTAATAACTGTGTAATGCTATTGTGTGAAGTGCTAATTAGGTAGGAGTTCTAATCCCAGACATGGCAACTGTGAAACTCTGTGCGTGTGTGTGTGTGTGTGTGTGTGTGTGTGTAGAGAGTCATGCTTTTGAGGCCATTCACAGTCATTATACCTCCCATTGCCCTACTTTAGCAAGCCTGCTGATGACATCTACCTTGAAATACACCTTTGCAAAAAGGCTAGCCTTATAAGCTCTGTGGTGCATGCCATAGATGTGGAACGATGTAGTAGCAGTAACTACACAACTATGGGTTTGAATCTCATCTGTAGCAAGTGTTTTTGTGTATACCTTAAAGATTTTGGCCCCATTTACAGCCAGTACACATCTCAGAGCCTGACTTTAGCAGTCCTGCAGATATCATTTACCTTACAAGTATCTGTTGTGAAGCCTAAACCATGTCAGGACAGTGATGCATGTGGTAAATGTGTAACATAATGGTCCATAAAGGTTGTTAGATAGAAGTTTGAACCTTACCCCTGGCAAATGTAAATGTGTGATTAGGGTAAAATTATTTTTGGGATTTCTCACCCACCACATCACCCAATGCCAGTATATAAAAGGGGTGGTGATGTTCCTCACCTTAGAAGTACCTTGGGACAACATCCATCCAATAAACTCCATGGCACATGCGATAAATGTGGTGCACTGTAGTAGCAATACCTATCTAGGTAGGGGTTTGAATCTCAGTACTAGCAAGTGTGTGTGTGTATCTGTCATCAGTATCCTATCTGGAGGTTGCTGTGATTGTGTAATGATAGGATGCATTGTGGGGTGGATTTTGCTAAATTAGTACATTGAGGACCTACTATATGTCACAATGTCTACCTTACAAGGACAACAGATGTCAAACAGCAGAGAGGCTGGTGTAGACAATCTAGATCCCTACATGTGACATTATGGATCGGTGAACAATATAGGCAACTCTTGTATTACTCAGAGAACACTCTCCACCCATGCCTTATACACAAACACACTTGGCTAGGCAACAACCACTATATTAGTAGTTTCCTGCATATTGCCCACAGATAGTAACCATGGTGTGACTGCAGTGGACTACATGCCTGTTGACCACAACACTGCCACTGACATCAGAATGTACTGTGATGTGTAACATCTCCTGACTGAGTGTGCGTTATCCAGCAAGTAAAAGGACATGGCACCCTGTTCCATCCCTACAATAGGCAAATAAATGCTTACAGTGGTCCTTTGCTATGTTCCCCACTGGACGCCTGCAACAACTGTAGAGTCTGCTAATGTATCCCACAAAGAGAATACCATGCCTTATACACATGCCCTGTATGGACAAATGCCACTAACTCCACTGAATACCCGTATCATGCTGTCAATGTAGGTGCAGGCTTGACCTCAGTTTCATAGCCAGATCTCGCCAAATGAGGCCAGGAATGCCACATCAGATGATAACAATCTGTCCACACAACATGCCCCAGAGACCTCAAGTACACTTCCACACATCACAGGACATGTGCATAACCCAAACACTATCCATGTTATGGAATATAGATCACATACATGGCAAGCATTGTACAGCACTGGCCACCCACAATAGTAACCCGGATGAGTGGATGGTGAATACAATACCCATCTGTGTGAGCCAATCCAGGGACTACACCCCTGAGCCACACTGGAGACCATTGTCATGTAGCTTGATGTCAAGGTATTCCCTTTGCCTAGCCTTGTACAGCCTTCAGGCACAGTCAACTACTGCACACCTGTGAAGCAATGAACCCATGCATCTCAGTGCTGGCAAATGTGTGTGTGTGTGTGTGTGTGTGTGTGTGTGTGTGTGTGTGTGTGTGTGTGTGTGTGTGTGGAGATTAATGATTTTGAAGCCATTCACACTCACTACACCTCCCATTGCCCTACTGTAGCATGCCTGCTGATGTCAGTCACCTTGAAATAAGCCTTTGGCCATATATCAACCTGATAAGCTTTGTGGCACATGTGATAACTGTGTAATAGTGTAGTGTAACAAACTAATTAGGTAGGAGTTCTAATCCTGACCCTACCAACTGTGGTAATATGTGTGAGACCCTGAGAGAGTGTGGGTGTGTCTTTGACACCTGCTTTTGTGGACAGTCACATGTATTACACTTACCTTGTCCTTTATTTATCGCTGTTGCTGATGTCACTCACCTTCAAAGATACCTTTGAACAACTCTCCAACATGCAGGTTACGTGGCCCATGCAATAACTGCATAACAATGTAATAACAATACATAGTCAGGTAGGGGTTTGAAACTCTGTACTGGTAAGTTTGTGTGTGTGTGTTATCAGTGGGTGTTTGGGTGATTGTGTAATGACAGAGTCCATTACAGTGTGGGATTTGCTACATCATTATATTGAGGAGCTACATGTCCCATTGTCAACATTACAAGGCCATTTTCCAAACATTTTAGGGATTGTTGTCGACAATCCTCAGCCATACATGTGTACAGCCATGTGCAATTACCATGTGACAGTATGGATTAGTACACAATATAGGCAACCGTCATAATGTCCAGATACCACTCTCCACCCAGGGATCATACACAAACATGCTTGGCTCTTACTCTCCTACTCCCTTCCTTTCTTACTTTGTATCTGTCTGTCTCTCTCACTCCCTCTCTGGTGGATGTGGAAAAGTACACCTGCTTTGCTTAGGCAGTAGCTTGAGTTTTGTAAGTGATGCTCATGATCAGCTGATGGCCTTTGCATGAATTGCAGTCCCTCACTAGCTGATTACATGTGGAACAGCTGTAGTATCATTCCTATAGCCAATTGCATGGAAACACACTCCTATAAATAAGCACTTCATGTGGGTGTTGGCCCTTTTCCTTCCCTGTGAGCAGGACTTCATGTGGGTGTTTGACAAACAACATCACAGAGGGTAGTTAGATATACCTCTTACAACATACACTGTGGAGACAGGCCAACAAACAGGAGGGGGATGTTCCAGACATGGGGACAAAATGTAAGTATTGCTCTTTCAAATTTGAAGTAATGTTGATTTAACAGGGTTTGTGTGGATATGGCTGTTCTACATGATTTAATATCTGGCATGACAGTGTTATGTGGTTGAAGAAACTCTCACCTGTAGGGCTATCTGCAGATTGGCCAGAGTTTGGAGTCTTATATGTGTTGTGTTACGCACACATTTCCTATCTTTAGAAATGCAGTAGCATACTCCGATGATTGCAGCCAGTACATGGTGACATCCATGTGAGTTACTGACTTCATATCCCTTAGAAGACATATGTCATAATAAACCCTGTTACACCAGTAAATGTATGAGTTTATCACAGCAACATGTCAATACTGGCCCTGTGTTTGCGCCTCCAACCACAAATCTGTCAACCTTTGTACATATGTCATGCAGTAAGAGGTGCATATGTTCAGTACATCATTATTTGCTGACATCATACCTGATAGCAAGCCAGTTAGATATCAGACTGCTAGACATGTTATGTATAGTAGGGCTTATATTTGAGGACAAAACCTGAACATTGTGTTGTAATGTGTACAGTAGTGAGTTTTTTGTAATTATGGTGATTGTTGACAGAGTGTGTATTGTGAATATGTACATACAGACTGTGGTAGATGTCATTGTTCTTGGTCCTGTTCTATCTGATGTTGCATGCTGCTCCAGTGTATGGTACCCTATTGGCGTACATGTTTGTAGGGCCAGACTGACACATATCCCATACCACAGTCAGGCATTGTAATACACTGTGTATTGGCCCAGTATATGTAGGGCTAATGTGTGAGTGGCACATAAGACAATGTTGTTGTTCACACAGTCCATATACTGTAATATTAATTACGCTTACCATATGTGACTGTGGCTGTGTTCAGATTGGTTGTGGGTATGCTCTTTCACACAGTGTCTGTTACTCCATGCTGTTACATGCGTGTAGAGCCTGCTATACTTGCAAGTATATGTGTAATCCCCCATAAGAAACATAGGCCAGTGTTATGGCAGTCTGCCTGTAGTTTGCACAGTGCTTTGTGACATGCCTAGCAGCTCAGTGTACTTACCCAGTGGTGTGATGTTATGTCCAGATATTTGTCAGCTGGCCCACCATAACTGTTGTGTATTTCTGACAAAGCGGTGGGATGCTGTACAAATGTATGCCACTAACTAGTGGGTAGTATGTGGGCTTGTGACCTCTGCTCCTCTGGTTATTATGTGTCAGGACAGATAGGAGTGTGTGAATGCATAAACTGTGTGAGCTTATCTATTCCAGTATTTTCGTGATATCCCCTTGCGCTAAGAGGTTGTGACTATTGGTGCTGAGGTATGACTCCACTACATGTTATGGGCATATATAATACATATATGTATATATATATATATATATATATATATATATATATATATATATATATATATATATATCTTGACATACATACACACATATATATCAAAATATCAAAATTCAGTATTCAAGCCCATAAAGTACAATCCTGTGAACAGCGAAAGCTCAGAAGGGCGAAATTCAAAACCTCGAGCTTGTGTTTGTGTGTGGGGAGGATGGTGTGTGTGTGTGTGTGAGTGTGTGTGTGTGTGTGTGTGTGTGTGTGTGTGTGTGTGTGTGTGTGTGTGTGTGTGTGTGTGCAGTAGAAGCATGAAATTCAAAATCTCCGGTGTGTGAGATTTTGAATTTCGCGGTTCTGAGTTTTTGTGGTTTCAAAAATTCAACTTTATAGCTTCGCAATACTGAATTTCGATATTTCAGTATTCTGAGGATATTAAGTGAATCCATATATATATATATATATATATATATATATATATATATATATATATATATATATAAACACACACACACATATATATATATATATATATATATATATATATATATATATATAGATCTATGTATGAATATATATATATATATATATATATATATATATATATATATATATATATATAAAGCAATATACAGATGTATATAAATACATATATAAATTTATATGTGTATGTACATGTATACATATATCTACATATGTATATATACATCCATATCCTTGTTATATGTAAACATGAGTGTTACATTTACCTTCCCAGACGTATCCCACCATATTTATCTGATATGTGTTTATATAGATATAACAACATACTGATTCAGCAATATTTTCACTAATAAGTACTACACAGTTGTAAAAGTCAAAGCAGTTGTTCACTACTATTCAATATGTGTACTGACAGATATATTGGAAAAAACAACAAACAACTTCATAGCTGTGATGGCTTAGTGGGTAACTGTTCTGACTATAGTGTACAGGGTCCTGGGCTCAAGACCTGCAAGGTCTGTATGTTTTGTTGCTAGGCAGAACAAGGACTGTTGGATACAGAGTGGTTAAGGCAGTTTTGAGCAGCTTTAAGTGGGTTTTCACTGGTTTAGCTGGTTAAACAAAAAGGAGCTTACACCATGTAGGCTTCGCTTACCAGTGCGCACATCTGCTTAGCATTTATATTGCAGCAATGCTGAAACCTGCTAACCATGGCTCAGCCCTGGTAGCCAGTGGTCACATTCCAGTCTGATAAAATAGCAGGGTAATGACATCTTTAATAAGTGTATTTAATTCCATGTGCATAACATGCATCTATGTGCTGTCATTACAGTAACAAGGGGTGTGAGTCTATTGTCTGGGACACCTGAGTATATATAGCCTGTACAACACTCTTTTCCATTTGAATGTGTTTCATACATGGGTAATATCCCAGGTTATATGCAGTCACACTGGTATGTAGTGTATCATTACGTTACTACTGTTAACAGTGCTTTTCCAAGTAAGAGTAGATTGCAGATTGTAGTACTGGAACCAAACACCCCTGCATGCAAAGATGGACTCTGAGTCCTGACTATTGTGTTCTTGGTGTGTGAGCTGTGTGTCATTAAGTATTTGCTACTGGATATTGATCTAACATGTGGAGTTTAACTGTAGACTACTGTGTGTATAGGACATGTCATTGAGGGCTGCTGTCATGTAGTAATGGTATACCTATCAGTGTCAGATGTCTATCTGTCAAAACATTCATCCTAATGCATAACCAGTTGGCTAGCTTATGTCTGTCTGTCCTCTGTACAGATGTGCATATGTCAGGTATCCATCTTGGCTGCTTAGAGGCAATCTATGTTTGACTGACAATGACATGTCTGCCCAGTTGTGTTATGAATGCCACAGCTAGGAAACCCCACCCTATATGCACCACATGCCATGGATACCTCAACTACACTAGCACAGTCAACAGAACATGCTTGGGTACAGGTCTCCAAGACAGACACTGACCATGTTATGTAATATATATTGCATACATGTCAATTGGAGCACCTCACTGGCCACTGCAAGAGGCAACCAGATGATTGGATGTTACATTTAGCTCTCACCCTGAAGATCACTCACATGGCATCAGTTGATAGATTGCTTGTTGACAAATGGCAGGTGGCATGATAACACTGTACTCACATTCCCTACTCTTCTCATCTCTCCATGGACAATATCATGGTACACACCTAGGAAAACCTGCACCTATGGACCCCGGTACTAACAAATGTGTCAGCGTGCATTACTGAGAATAACAAATGTCTGTGTGTTTGTAAAACTGTAGTTGAGAATACCCTGATGGCCTTCTCACCCACTACACCCCCCCCCATTTCCATAGTTAGATATGGCTGCTGCTGTAATGAACAGTACATGTACCTTGTTACACTTTTCACCCTATGGGCTACCTGGAGCTTGCAGTACCAGCACAACATTGTTGTACAAATGGGTTGATAGGCATGGGTTACCCTCTGAGTTCTGGCAAGTGTGTGTATGTGTGCAAGTGTGTATATTTGCAGGATACAGCATTCTGTGGCCACATTCTCCTAATACAATATACCTTGCCATATAGTATAAGGGATAGTGCTTTTGCTGACCATAGGAGAGCCATGACAAACCATCACCCTACTATCCCTGTGGCATGTGCAATAGATGCATATCCCTGTAATAGCACTCTTAAGATAGACAAGGGGGTGTATTGCAGTCCTGGTCAATGTGTGATTGTGGGTATGTCAGAGTATTTTCATGGGTTTCAGTGAGTACAATATCCAATGTGGGGTGTAGGTGCTGGGTATACTGTCTTTACTACATAGTACCCCAGTACGTCCCAAGGTCCACTGTATGGGGACCACTGTCACCATCAAGCATACAGGTAACTGATTACACTATCCAGCCCAATGATGCATGTGATGTGTGCAATTTATCTGTAACAGAATGGACTCACCGACAAAGTAGTTAGCACTGATAAACCCAGGTCTCTCAGATGTGTCTATGACTGTTATGTGTTTATCAATGTGTATATGACAGTATGTCACACTATGTATTATTCATAAACAACCAGTACATCCCCCATTACCATACTGTACAAGGCCTGGTGATGTTCTTCACTTAACAAGTAACCTGGGACACTCCTCATCCTAAAAGCTGTGTGGTCTGTGCAATTAAGGCCACACACATTAGTAGCAATAAGTACCTAGGTAGGGGTTCTACTCTCAATGTTGCCAAGTAAGAGTGTGTGTGTATGTGAAGGGATCTACTTCAGTTTGCAGAAAATACATGTCCCAGGAGGTCATCTGTCTGAGAACTGACTGGAAAATGCTAACATTTCAAAGGTATCATCTTATGGAAATTCATTCATCAAAACTAGTAGTAGATGTGTAAATGCCCTCTTCCTGACTGTATAGCTGTACAGCGATACTGGGGTTGCTATATATAGCTGGGTGTGGATCTTGTGGACACAGCCACCGTCATTGTGGTTATTGTTGTGTGTATCCCCCTGCTTAGTCGGCTGTAATACTGTACAGTTTATGTTAACAGGTTAAGTAGTTGTCAATCACACTATCTGCAGTTCTACACCACCCCACACCCTCCAAATGGTAGTGCTGTGCCACCCACACCAACACACCTATGTTTACCAAGTCTAGGATTGCACTACACTGGGGAAGGGGACATATACCCTGCCAGTACCATCAATGACATTAAACTAGCAGACTGATTATTTCCCAATATGATGTTGTGCCTATTCTGTCTTGGTGGAATTACATAGGCTAAAATGGGTTCCCTGCAAAAGTACATACATCTATGTGTACAGTATTCTCTGTGTATTGCATCAACACCAAAGCCTCTGTGCATGTGTGCTATACACAAGCAAGTGGTGTGTACCACCCAGTACATTTACCATTGTCCATTGTAGAAGGGCTGCTGACATCAGCCACCATGCACTCACCTGTATACACCCCTCAGACCTATCAGGCATGTGGCACATGCAGTAACTGTTAGACAGACCTGTGACTTGTGTTCAGTTGTACCCAGGATATGGCACAGTCAAGTTGTCACCACAGTCCCATACACCTTGTAGGAAACAACAGCAGACCAACATCCTGCAGACACATAGACACCTACAACACAAATGCAATACATTATGGAGACCACAATCAGTCAGTGTTAATAATAGCTATAATGCATCATGACTGGACAGCTACACATCCTGACATGTAAGCATTAAACTTTAGTGCTGAAAACATGTTACACAGCATTACATTGGTACATCTTATTACATTCACCCTGTGCATCAGAACCATATTAGCCTGTCCCTGCATCGATGTTATGGATGACAGGGACATGGCACAGGTATCATCATATGCACAGGGTGTGTTGTGGGTTTGCCAGAGACCTAGGCTGAGCTGTTTGGTTGACATCATGTGTGTGTGTTAGGGGGTTTCATTATTAATTGGGCTGTGCAGATGTGGTGTGTGTAGGTATGGGGATGCCCTAGTTGTGTTGGTGGTGTGTGTGTGTGTGTGTGTGTGTGTGTGTGTGTGTGTGTGTGTGTGTGTGTGTGTGTGTGTGTGTGTGTGTGTGTGTGTGTGTGTGTGTGTATGCATGCACACAGTTCTGCCATGTGGCTGCCCTATACAGGGGTTTGTTGGACAGCTGCAGACCGTACCTGGCAGGGTGTGCAGTTCACTGTCTCCGGCTACCAACACGAGAACTGTGCCTGCCAGGGGTTCCACAGGCACTACCAGGTACAAGGCCAGATATGCTACTCTCCTCTGATGATGACATATGTCTGCTGGATCCGGGTCCCTCTTGGGACTGGCCAGGGCCACGTGCACGTGGCCTGCTATGCTGTGGTGTGGACAGCACCCTCTCCTGCAGTGCTGGTGCTGGTACTGCCACTATGGGAGCAGCTCTAACTTGTTGCACATCCACATTGACCTCCACCTGTTAGTGTTGCTGACCTACGTCTATGTGGCTTTCGCACTACTCCCACCATATGCTCAGATGAGGAATCCCACCATCTCACCCAACCGTCTATCCAGGACCTCTGCAAAATAATGGTGGTCACCTGCAAGATCATGGATGTTGTCAATAACAGCAGAATAAGTAGCCCTCTGGAGCCTCAGACCCTGTCTGGTATAATGTTCCATACATGCCTGTGCCTCCATGATGGCCTGAAATATGCATCTGGTGACACCAGCTGTGGCACTTCTGCCAGGGGCATGATGACCAGCAGCCCTCCTATGAGCACCCCTGTACATCTGCCTGTGTGGTACCTCGCCGGGCATCCAGCTATAGCTGCTGTGTCCAGAAACACTTGCCATAGTCACCACACTGTCCTGTTCCATGCCACCACCCACCAACTGTCCTCTCATCTATGGCCACTGGTGATAGGGTATGTATAGGCAATGTGACTGTGTGCGGGATGGGGTGGATAACAGTGGGATGTCAACTGATGGCACAGCTTCAGCTCCTGACAACCCTGCCTGTGCCTCACCATACCTATCATCATTGTCAGAGTCTGTATGGACACTAACATCAGTTTGCCTGCAGGAGGGACCCTGACCCACCTCGCCACCTGTGAGGGGAAAACAAGAAACACACTTTAAGACCTGTATGTCATTATGTCATTGCTTAACCGTACACACACACACACACACACACACATACACACACACACACACACACACACACACACACATACACACACACACTTGCAGGTGAGGTTGCACAAAGATATTACACACAGACATCTCATTACCCAACAGTCAATATGCATGACATATGGCACTCAACAGCATGCACTGCAGCTATAGTCAATCCCTGTTACCAACATTATACATCTCTGTGCATCTGTTCAGCACCCTGGCATATATTGTGCACCATACCTCACAGGTGTACACGCCATTGCTGAATGTGTATATGTGTGCCAGTTATGTTTGCCCTGCTGCTCACAGCCCCTATGTGTTTGTCTGACACATACCTAGGATGATATGAGGACAGATGTCAATAGTGAATGCCTGATGTCTGATTTGCAGATCTCATCATCAGTGGTGCATGTATGAGCAATAAAATACAATTACACTAACATCCTTCAAAGCTTACTGTGGCTATGAGGAGTATACACACCCTTATTGACATGGCCCCTCTTCCCTGATATGCCATGGGGCCACAATACTGCATATATTAACATTACACAAAACTGATATGTGACATATGACCTGTGCAATCAAATGCAGTATCAAACAAATGTGTTAGTTGTGCAGATACTGATTGAGATGCATACAATATGTGGGTACATAAGTGTGCACACCCTTAACATGATGGTTTGTTGCATCAACTGTTAAGTGTACTACAGCAGTCACTATTCCTGGAAGGGGTATACTAGCATGGCCCATCTGCACTTGCCAGTATTTGGTCACTCTGCCCTATAAATGTCCCCCATCTCTGCCAGATTACAAGGTCAACTCATGTGCACAGCCCTTGGAGGTCACACAGTGCCTTCACTATTGCTGTGGAATCAGGGTTATGTCTGCCACAATTCATGACCTTGACTGTGTGCAGATACTGCCATTCTTAGCAAGCTTTGGATGTCTGTTTCAGTTCACTGTTGTGTTACAGGATGACACCACTCCCCATCCTTAGCCTTTTTATAGATGCTTGACAACTATCAGCCACACACAAGTGCCATTTTGCAGTGTCCCAAATTCAGAACACCATGTGTACCTGCCTAGTCCCTTCTAATGAATGGCAAACATACAGGTGTATGTAGGCACCAGCAAGGTACAGATGGGGATGGTGGGCCTGAGGTGGAGTGAGGTGTTGCTTGTGCAGCACATGTATCTTAATTGATACTGTCTGTAGGTTTCAAACTTGGTCTTGGTACACCATTACACATTGCAGCACATGCCTTTGGGGGGCATTTGATGTTATGCATATGTTACCTGTAGAGAGCCCTGGCTGATGTTTCCTGTGGAACAACTTTCCCATCCTATTACCCTAACCCATAGGCCACACCTATGCAAAGTCCAGGCAATTGTTGACACAGGTACTGCACAGCCAGTACTTGCTAGACATTCCTGCAGCTCCCTCAGTGTTGTGGCATGGTTCTAGGCAGCCTCCATGACCAGTTTGCACATGTGTCCTCATCTGTCTTGGATGGTCATCTGTTTATTTTCGACATTAATGTTGTCCCATACTTCCTCATCACATACATGATTGTCTGCACTGTTTGCCATGATATATGCAATGGTGAGGTAAGGCTACATCTCCCACTCCTGCATGCTACCTTTGGATATGAGATCCATTCCATGGCTTGTAAGATGTGTGCAGGCCATGGCTGCCTCTGTTGCAGGTGAGTGGGCAAATGTGATGGACATACATCTTGGACAGCAGTCCATTTCTTGGTGTGACACTGAGGACCTGTACTTGATGGAAGGTGCATACTCATGAAGAGTGAATGCTGTCAGTACCTCAAAAGCTGCTTCCACAATATGTTATTTGGAGTGTGT
>NC_056729.1:330066855-330109355 GCF_019279795.1 Protopterus annectens | reverse complement strand
TCAGCCCCATCCCCTGCAGTAGTTTCACCCAAGGGTGGTGCACAACCAGCAGATGAGGGAGGTCTGTGTTGGGTCCCAGACATGCTGGGACCCAGTGCCTTGGCCAGGTGGATTGGGAAAGGTGGATCCGCTGGGATCTGCCTTTCCATATGTGCTATGGTGTGGAAATTAACAATGAATATTGGTTAGTCATGCACAACACATTGCAATATTAGTCAAAATAGAATGCATGGATATTCCCATTTACCGAAAACAGTGCAATTATAACAGTGCCATAGCAAACAGAACCCTCGCATATATGGAATGGCATTCAGGGTTGCAACCACATGCCAGTTAGTGGTATGTCAGGCAGGCAATAAAATGATTATTCAACAGGGAATATTAGTATGCACACAGTTTAAAGAATGATAAACCAAATGGAACAACAGTTCCAACAGTAGAAGTTTGTTTAGGAACAAACCCATGTTGGTTTTAGTGTGATGGTTGAATCAGTTGAGTAGTGTTGGAAGGGAACAGATTCAATTGACAACTGCTATCAAGTATATTTGTCAGTACACTACTATTCACTACTCTACATTCTGACCACACTTGCACTCTACCTGGGCCATGGGGCTGCTATAGCACACCAACTGTTGTAGATATTAACAGAGCAATTGTACCCTTATTTTAGTTATACACAACAGACCTGTTTCTATACCAATTTCTTTACCTGTGGGCCCTGGGCAGATGAACTGTGTGCACATTACATTGTTGTTTCTACACATATTTTAGACTCACATATTAGTTGCAGGCCCTGGAGTGTGTGTTGTGCCTTTCACATACATCTACTGTGACATTCTCTGTGTGCAGGTTTCTTGGCAACTGGGGAAACTATCCATGACAGCGTGATACTTGAGAAGCTTGTCTGGGCCAGACTGCAGAATGTGGATGTCTAGCTTACATTTATTTGTAGGACTGGGGCTGATCAACACAGCAATTGTACACCTTTCATAGTTATACACATCATACTAGTATTTATACTCCGATTTCTTTACCTGTGTGCCCTGTATGGAAAATGTATGTGCTGCAGTACATTATTTTTTGTATTCAGATTGCAGTTTACAACTGTAGAACTAGACTGAGATCTTAGTGGTGGTCCCTGGATTCGAACCATGGTGTGTGTGCAAAATTGAACTGCAGACCTAGTTCTTATCAGACTGAGCTACTGGGAAGGTGTTGTGGGTTGTTTGTGACATTTCTATCTAGTACATATTTTTATGCACAGTACTTTTATTATGACATGTTGCATTATTTGTTTCCCATTTTCAGTACAAAGTATGCATACACAACAGGCATTGGTATCCCTGTTTGTGAAACATGTGCACATTAGCTGGATTGCACATTTGACTGTTTTACAACTACATACTGCAATTTAGATTCCTGAATACACACATTATAGGTTTTGAGTCTGCACCTGTTAGCCTTATAAAATTTATAGTACATTCACAGCTACATACAGCTCTAATTGAAAGGTTAACACAAGACAATGCTGGCAGACAAACAAGTAAAACACAGTCTGATGGAAATATGTACTGTTGCTTTTTGCAGTTATTTGACATGCCCATTCTAAAGTATGCAGACAAGCAGTGCTAACTCAGTTCACCTCAGTTAATGCATTCTGCAGGACACAGACATTTCTATTTTTCAGGTAAAAGTGAGATCACACCCACCAGTGTTTGGGATCACCTTTATTAGTTTTGACATACATATCTTTGTACAACTCAGAAATCCACAATTACTATTCCTGCATGATCTGCACAGGGGAATGCTTTTCATTTCTAATTGTTACAGTAGCCCTGACATGGCACTTTCTTGGCAGGTTCACTCAGACATACTCATACATATTCTAATATTCCTCTCCTGCATATTGTACCTTGTTTGCTAATGACATCTGTATTACACAGCAACTGGGAATACTACATTGTAATGCTGGCAGCCTGACACAGGTATTTATTCCTGACTTTTACAGCACAATTATATATACAGTCAGTACTACTCTTACTATAATTTTGATTTCTTACTGCTAATATTAGGGGGTATTCTGTACTCGCCATACTGCTGATGCAGCTGGGCCAGTCACGGGCATGAGCCTCAACATTCTGGGACTTCTCCGCAGCAGCTGTATGGGGAGACATCACACATTAATCACACCTGCAAAGTCACAAGTTAGAGATACATAAGACTGCATACTTACAGACAGGTGAGGCATCCTGTGCTCGAGCTTCTTGGATCCACTGGTCCAAGAGTGCACCCCTCCTCCACTTCAGGTCATTATGATGGTGACGTACCTGCTCACCAGTCCAGGGTATGCCAGCGGCTCTGGTGAGATTGCATGCAAGCTGGTCCCAGGCCTCCGCTTTGAACTGTGAGCCCTGGTACTGGCCCTGCAGCAGCCTGCCATCATGTTTTTTTACTAGGAGCCCAACCATGACCCTGGACTCCTGGATGCCCCAATGTTGCGTTCGGAAGCTGTGAGCAATCCCAAATGGGTATGGCTGTATTCCTGCCTGTGCAGTTTAAGTAGGGCAGTTTCCCCACACATTTCTTGATTGGCTGGTTTTAATATGCTGAACTATGCTTAGCTCTGCACAAATCCGCACAGCAATGCTTAACCCAGATAAGCACAGCTGAAAGCCAGTAAGCAATGCTTACACTAGCAAAGCATTGCTTAACTCTATTAAATCTATTTTATTTTTCATTAAATTTATAAAGTACTCTTTACAGTTATATTTTACATATTCCCACCCCTACTGTGCTATACATGAGCCATATGATTGATATCTATCATTCAATTTCCTTAAACGTTTTTAAATAAATTGGGAGATGGGAGGCAACTACTGAAAGATTTTACTAGAGGTGCCAATGATCCAGCAGAATCAAATGGTCTGACATGTCAAAGTCTGATGACAGATCTAGAATATAAATGATAATAGTTTTGACACCTCACGATAAAGAGATCATTGAAGACAATAATGATAGCTATCTCAGCACTGTGACTGGATCAAAACTAGAATAGGAAAATATAAAGGATGTTATTATCTCTTAAATATGAATCCAGTCCTTAACACAGTACTTTTCAAGTACTTTACCAACAAAGGTTAGGTCTTGAGCTAGACTGATAGTTTTCCAAACTGCCATGATCTAAACCCACTTTTCGAGGACAGGAATCATTAAGACCTCCTTTGGCTGAGTTGGAAATACTTGATCTTTGAGAGAGGTGAGGACAACCTGCTGTACAACTGGTGTTAGGACATACAGACACACTAGGATAAGCCTGGATGGACAGGGATCTAGTTTACAATTAGTAGTAATGCAGATATAAGAGACATTTTCACCAGGGCAAGAGGTTTAGGTAATGGATTAAATTAATATGTTTATTCAACAGAAATATTTTAGCATATAGCTATTCAATCTATAATTATGTGTGACTGATTGAGTTATACATATCCAAAACACAGCTTTCTTATGCCTGACAAAACAAAAAACAAAACAAAACAAACAAAAATACAAAAAAATCAGGGAGTTTAGTGGGTACACTCGGGTTTATCAAGCCATGACACATCAACTGTACTATGACACACAGTGTCTCCCTTATACACGATGCAAAACATGGAGTAAAATTATGTTTGCAAACTATTGTACAAAACAGTGCAACATGGTAGTGCACTTACATATCACCGATCGCTTCCTCCAAGACTGCACAAACTTGGAGAAATGGAAAAACATAAAACCGACCTTTCCCTCTCCTCTGCATCCTTACAAAAAAGCACGTAATTATGACAAAAAAATCTCCACTACATTAATGTAAATTGTACGAGTTTTGTAAATTGTACGAGTTGGGGTGGGAGGATGGCATAATGGTTAAGGTGTTTGCCTTACAAACAGAAGGTGCAGGGTTTGATTCTCACATGAGGTAAGTGGCTTGGCTTAAAATGGCCTGCAAAGGCAGTCAGCCTAGTACCAGCCTATGAACCTATGTACTGACAGCAGCTAAATGCAATTTGAATACATGATACCTCAAGATCTGACAATATAACAAACACAAAATCAACAGCAGTGCACTCAGCTCCGCTGTACTCAAAGTGAGCTCCATCATCTGATCTAGTAGTAACACACAGTTGTAATAGATAGCCTTTTAAAATAGTGTTGAGCTGTGTTTACTGAGCTTCTTGGGTTCCCTATATATATATATATATATATATATATATATATATATATATATATATATATATATATATATATGTATATATATATATATATATATATGGTTTCACTTCATATACACAAATTGCTGAAATATCAAATTTCAGCAATTCGTGTCCATGAAGCCGAAACCTCAAAATAACGAAAGTGCATAATTGCGAATAGGACTATGTCGAATTTGAACTTATGCATTTACGTTATCCTATGGAAGTGTTCAGCTGGTTTGGTGTCTGCAGTTTAATGTTAGTGAGTGTGCGTGTTTTTGTAAATTGTATGAGTGGGTTAGGTAGGGAGGTGGAGGTATGAATGTGTGTTGGCTGTGTGTGATTTTTATGGTTTGTGTGTTGTGTGCTGTATGCTGTGTGTTCGATGTTGTGGTTTCGTGAATGTGAGGTGTTGGTGTTTTGATGGTTTCGGCTTTATACTGTCAAAATGCTGAAATTCGATATTTCAGCATTTCGGCAATATGAAGTGAAACCATATATATATATATATATATATATATATATATATATATATATATGTATATCTACACACACACACACACACACACACACACACACACACACACACACACACACACACACACACATATATTGATATCTATTGCTACCTGGGTTTGATCTTTCTTCACTAATTGGATATTATCTGTCCCTCTTTCATCTGGGTTTTGACCAGACAGCAGTTGAGTGACTTGCTGTTGACTATTGTTGATTTTGAGCCTGGTGTTTGTGGTTGCTATTTCTGGTGAGAGAAGGAACAGTTCCACTCCTTCCTGTTTGAATTGGCTGTTGCTACTCCAGATTTTTTCTTTGTAATTGTCTGTTGTTCTCTTGTAATTAATTGACTGTTCTTCCCTTCAGGCAGGTGTTTTCACACTAAATAAGAATCTTGTTTATGCAGGCCTGTGATTTATAGGGCTGAGCTTCAGTTTACTTAGCTTCCTGGAGCCCTACTGTCTTAAATGGATTTTGTTTATATATATTGTTCTAGCAGCTGTCCTCAAAGTTAGGAATATGAAGAACAAATTTACTGATACAGTGACTTCCTAATACTCAAGCACTTTCATATATGTGTTGCTATAAAAACTTGGTTTCAGTGTTCTGGTAACACTACTTCTATAACAGCACTGAGCATTTATCATTCTTTCAGACAGGGAGGAGGAGTATCTGTTTCTATTCTGTCATATATGAACTTGAGCCAAATACTTCAAGATTCCGAACTTTAGCTCCTTGACATTTTGGTCACATTTGACAATGTCAGTTATCACATCTTTGCCAAAAGTAGACACTCCCTCAGTGTCACATGAGGACCACACTAGGTTCTTTGATAAGTTGTATTCTACATCTATTAATTCCACAGACCTAATTCTGGGCAATTTCAATTATCCATCAATTTGGAGTCTTAAACAACTAGCAAAAATATATATACATTTCCTAGATTTCATTAACTCCAAGTCTCAAGATCAATTGGTCCAAGTTAATGCAAGAGGAAAATATATATACTTGACTTTATCCGTATGAATGCTGCCTTTGTCGGCACAAATACTAATGTTATCCCTTCCTTGATCAAATTTGACTACAAGAGTGTCACATTTGCAGTCAAACTTAGTACCAGATTACAAACAAATTCAACTATTCAAACCTTCATGCTGAAGGTTTATAGCTGACTAAGTTTGCAGATGATTGAAAGCTGGGGGTTATCATTGACTCCCCTGCAGACATTAGCAATCTTCAAAGAAGATCTATCTCTGACTAAGAAATGATGCCAAAGCCATGGTCTTAAACTCAATGCTAAGAAATGCATAATTGTACCCTTTCAGAAGTCAACCATCGCAACTAATTACCTTGTTAATAATACGTCCCTAAGAGTCAACCCAGTGGTCAGGGATCTAGGCACACAAGTAGACAGTAGCCTTACCTTCGACCACCATGTGGCCACAGTGGTAAGGAAAGCCTTTTATGCTGTGCAACTTATAAGTGAGGGCATGGCATCTAGGTCCAAAGAGGTCATTATCCCGTTGTACTCCACCTTTGTCAGACCAATCATAGAGTACAATGTTCCCTTTGGTGTGTAACTGACCAGGTATATGCAGCAACTAGAGCGACCTCAGACTTTCCTTACAAAAAAAATACAAGGCATAACAAACCTGCCTTATGCAGAGTGCCTTAATGCCCTTTCACTCTACTCAGTCTACTATAGATTGTTGAGGGACGATCTATGTCTGACTTACAAGACATCCACAAACCCCACATTTATGACTCTCCTACATATTCATAAGTCAAAGAGAACCAGAAATTCAAGGACTAGGGACCTGAATTTTGTCTGTGACTTAGAACACGCTGAAGAGGCAGATGTGTGTGCCAGAGGCTGCACCTCGTATGGAACAGGTTTCCCATCCATGTGAAGCTGAGTTTGTCTACTACTTAGTTTAAGCGCAACCTAAACCAGAGGCTGGGGAATAAGAAATTTACACTGGGCCTGGCACCTGTGTCCCTTATGGACAGAGGTAGCTTATAAATGCCTGACCCTGAATGTCTTATTTGGATATAGGTCATCATTATTCTTTTGTGAAAACCTAGCTACGCTTAGAAAGGCCTCCCGAGTCATTAACCTAGTAACAGTCATGACTCTATTAACTAATTCATCGACTATTCCTGGACTATTCCAAATCCACCCTTATATCCCTATTTGAAGGCCTTAAAAATTTCAAAAGTGCTTTGAGTACTTATGTATTATTGCAACCAGATTTCCGAAGTGGCATACTTTGTAATGTTGTCCATGAAATGATGTCTGTTAATCTAAGAAGGGGAGTGTAAACTGTTAACTACTATTCTGTCAGATTGTTTTTCACATAGGAATAGGAATAACAGCAAAATTCCTCTTCCCAGGTAGCATCCTTGCCTGACCTATACACATGACTGCTGCTTCGCAGTCATCATTAATGTTACAAGTCATGAAACTCCCCATGTTCCCAACAAGACAAGCAGCCCATTTCAAACCCCTTTCCATGCCCACACCTTAATCAGCGATTGATAAATGTGTGTATATTTCTGGGAATCATTCACCATTTACAGCACCTCTTGTTACTCCTTTAAGTGCCAGTTGTGAGTAAACAACTTCATGTCTACAGAAGTATGCGTGTGAAGCGGGATAACGTTTAACACCCCTGGCCCAGGAATCCTGCTGGGAAGAAAGGCTGTGTCCCTTTACTTACTATTCCTTACAGGCACCTTTGTTTTTCATGACTACTGCCCATGAAAAGTCAGTCTTTATATTCATCAGTAACTTCCCTTTGGTAAGATCAGAAGCATGAATGTAGGTTTCTGATACAGTGTATCCCTGTGAATGTAGTCTATATTGCTTACAGTTTTAATGTAGAAAGTAGCACTTTTTAGCATTAGTATTACTTTTATGTACTCACTTTTTTGCATGCTTCTTTTTGTCTATGAAGTTTAGGTTCCAAGCTCTATAGTAAAAAAATAAACTGATCCTTCTTCACAGAACTGAGAAGCAGCAGGCATCTTTATTGCATTGTCGGGAAAGGACACTACCCACAAAGAGGAATTTGGCCATTATTCCTCTTCCAATGCCATAAACAATGTCACAAAATACTACTTAACACTTAAGACAACCCATTTCTGGCTAACATACATAGTTTTGCGACAACATAAGCACTTTAGACAACCCTTTTCAGGTTATTATATATAGTTTCCTGAAAACATAACAAATTATCGCAGGATGGAAATCTGGTTGCAATAATACTTAAGTACCATGCTTTGTCCCCTGCTGACCCAGTCTCTAAAGTCACCACATATACCCATGATTTTTACAGTCATGTCAACCAATGTGTAGGTAAGTCAGTACCTGTTAGTCATAAGTGGGAGGAAAATTCAAGGGCAAACCCCTGGAGTGAATGCCTCAGATAAACAAACTTTATAATACGAGATGAAAATTTTACATATATATATATATATATATATATATATATATATATATATATATATATATATACATATACATTTTTTTTTTTTTTTATTTCCACCATTAGTCAGAAGGAGTATAAGTAGGTCTGCAGGGATCTAAAATGCATCATTGGAAGAGTAAGGCTAAAAATAAATCAAAAGATAATCACTCTGCTTTTTTCAGCTATATTAGGAGTATTAGAAGTACTCGCAGTGGTGGTACTGCAGTAGCGTTGTCGCCTCGCAGTAAGACGCTGTCCAGTTCGATTCTCAGCTGGAGCGTCTTCTGCATGGAGACATGCGTGAATGGGCGTACCTTCGTTGTAGGTTGTGCATCAGGGCTGGTAACTCGGCATGTAAAACTCAACTACCAATCATTAGCGGACCGGAGTTCCACCGTGGCGACCCCTAACTGGGAAAAGCCAAAAAGACACAACAACAACAACAAAAGAAGTAATGCTCAATACTGCACTGAACTTGAAGTGCAAGGCACTACTTATTCTGATGATGAAGTCATAGCAGATGTCCAACCTGAAAAACTTAGCTCAAATGTTTCCTCCTTGTCACACTGAATATCGCCAGACTTGAATCCGTTAAACTGCTCCTCTCATTATCACTAATGACCAGTCCCAGAAGATATTGCCACAACTAAAAATAGAAATAAAAATAACAACTACATGGTCCTTGGACAATATACTTGGCTGTCTTGTTGTTAGAACAACATTATGTTATTGCACAACCCTCCTCAAGCTTTTTAATCTCTGTCTCTGCTCAGGGTCTGTGCCTGAACTCTGGAGAATAATGGTTGTGGTTCCTTTACATACTATTCATCCCTTTAGCCTAACAGGTATTATGTGTAAAATCACAGAGCTGACCTTAGTCTCATTAACAGTGAAATAAATAACTTACAAACATTGACCTTAGTGAGTACAGTTTTGTGAAGTTTAGTTATTGCTTGCTTAATTTATTCTAGGTTTTGAAGGGTGTGACTGATGCCTTTGGTGACATTCTGTCAATACTACTTGCCTTAATGTTTCCAAGACATTTGATACAATTCTTTATGGGAACATTGTTGATAAAATTAACATATTACATATTAACCACTGTATTACTAAACAGATAACTAATTGGATCTTTAATGCTACACAAAGGTTGTGAGTTGGTGGTACCTGCTCATCTAATAGATTAGTCATTAGTGGTGTCCCTCGGAGCTCAGTGCAGGGCACCCTTCCCTTTGGTATGTACTTTTCTGATAAGAAGACATATGTCAAAGGTTAGTGGTTGACTGAAAAGTGTGTGACAGTACTGATTCCCCCACAGACTTTAAAATTCTACAAGAAATGTTGCACTTAATGCAAAAAATTAATTGTAGTCGCATTTGGGAGACAAGTGTTTCCCACTGATTATCACATAAATGGAATCCCGTTACTTTTTTCTGACTTGCGCGGACTCCTATGTGGTGATTTCTGTCTTGCCTTTCAGACTATGACAGATCCTGTTTTACAAGATCATCTCCACTTCATAAACACTGGTAATGTTAGGAGCACTCACTCCAAAACTGTTTTCTTTGCATCATAAATAGGGCTTCTTGGATGGATATATTCTTTACTCAAAGGATTCCTTTCCTATGGAGCAGACTTCTCTTGTATTTTAACTAGTGTAAACATTTTAGCCACCTTCATGTTAAGTTTTGATGATGGGATGGGTTCACATTAACTTACCCCAGGGGTTAGTACTATGTTTCTTATGAAGAAGGGATGCAAATTGACTGCCTATACTTCTTAAGGTGCTTAGATAAGCTAATTAAGAAAGGAGGTATATCTACTGGCTATGCTTCCTGGGGTGCATGGTTAAACTCTATATAATTGCAAAGATCACCAACTTAGTATAAATCATCAACATCATCATCAACCTCCTTTTTCCCATTTTCTACATGGGGTTGTGGTATCATTTTAACTGTTGCCATCTCTCTCTCTCTCTCTCTCTCTCTCTATTCAATACCACTGTCCTACCTTCTTCGACACTTATGCCTGACTGTCACAGGTCGGCCCTCACACAATCCATCCACCTCTTTGTTGGACACCCTTGTTTCCTCTTGACTTTTTCTTGTCTGACTGTCTTTTGCTTTGCACATGTGCCCAAACCACCATAATCTGTTCTCTTTGACATTTCCTGCAATTGGAGCTACTTTGGATTCTGCTCTTATGTCCTTGTTTCTTTGTCTGTCCCACAATGTGCATCCTACTACCTGACTCAGGCATTTCATCTCCATCACTGCTAGCTTCCTTAGCTGCTCTGCCTTTACTGCCCTGGTGTCTGCACCACACAGTAGTACTTGTTGCATCACTGTTTTGTACACCTTATTTTTAAGCTTTTTTGGCATTCTTCTGTCATACACTATACCTGACACTTTGTGCTAGATGGCTGCAGCTCTTCTGACTCTAGCTTTGACGTCCTCATTCATACTTCCTTTCTCCTCAACCACCCCTCCCAGATACTTGAAGCTGTTAACCTGTTGCACTATTTTCCCTTCCATCTCAGTTCTCATCTTCTGATTTCTCCCTTTTGTTGCCATTACAACTGTCTTATTTGTACTCAGTTTCATCCCCTGTGCCTTCAGTTTTGCATTCCATTCCACTATCCTTTGCTGAAGTTCTTGCCCAGAGTCTGCCTGTAATGCCACGTCATCTGCATACAGTAACTTTGTTGATCTGTCTTCCCTGACCTGTTTACTAATGCAGTCTATCACCAATATGAACAGCAGTGGGCTCAGAGATGAACCCTGATGTGCACCCACTCCCACTTGGAGCCCCTCTGTGAGACGGAACACTGTTCATACTTGAGTCTTTGGGTCCTTGAACATAGCGTGCAATAGTTCTACCAATGTTTTTGGACCTTTGAACCACTGCAAGATTGCCCATATCAGCTTTCTTGAGACCTTGTCATATGCTTTTTCCAAGTCTAAGATTGCCCAGTTGGACTCCTGCCTCATTTCTAGCCTCTTTTCAAGTATCTGTCTCACTGAAAAAAATGTTCAATTGTGCTGCATCCTGATCTGAATCCCAAATGCTCATTTCCCATCTTGCTTTCTACTACTCTGGGTATTCATTTATCCATCACTCTTTCCAGAATTTTCATGCAGTGTGAATGGAGTTTGATACCTCTGTACTGCCCACAGTTGTGAATTTCCTCTTTGTTCTTGAACACTGGCACTAACATGCTCATTCACCAGTCAGCTGGGATATGTCTTTCTCTCCATACTGCTACGAGTATCCTCAGGAACCCTATTTCTCCCTATCTCACCCAACATCTTTATCATATCTGCTGTGACCACATCTGAGCCTGCTGCTTTCCTTGACTTCATTTCCCTTAGTGCTGTTCTATGGTGGACTCCTCCTCTTCTCTCGTCATAGGTTGTGTCTGAGGCAGTACAGCTTCTGTGGAGTTTTCTTCATTCAAAAGCTGCTGGAAGTACTCCTTCCATCTGCCTTTGATGTCCTGTGGGCTGGCGAGGAGGTTGTTGCTGGCATCCCTTATGAAGGGTGTTTGACCATCTTCCTTATCTTTCTGTCCTTGCCTTGCAACCTGATATAATTTCTTTGTACCATCTACTATGCCACTTTTCAGAAGCTGATAGAGTGCCTCTGATGCCTTGTTCTTTGCTATTGCAATTCGTTTCTTAGCCTCTGTTAGCTGACCAATATTCCTTCCTAGTCTGGTTCATCTTTTGTATCTCCCACTTTTCCCTGTATTCCTTTTCTCTTTTGATGACTTCCTGGACTTCTGCATTCCACCCCCAACTTTCCTTATGTACCTTATATCCATACCTGGCTCAGCCATATATCTGTTCTGTAGGCCTCACACATGCTGTTATGAGGCACTGCCATTCTTCTTCAACTCCACCTATTTTCTCTTCTTCTTGAGGTGCGAGAGCCATTAGTAATTTATTGAACTGTTGTGCCTTGTCTCTTATTGACATACAGGTCTTCAGTCTGGTCTCTGTTGACCTTACAGCCTTCTCTGATCACTGCTTGCTGCTGATTGTGGCAATCAGTGTTTTTTGCTGTGGGATGACTATTTCACTGGGGATGACTTTGCAATCACTGATTCTACACCAGTGCCATTTCCTTATTAGGAGGAAGTCTACCTGAGTAGCATGTTGGCCCCTCTTGAATGTGATCTTGTGACTATGTCTCTTTCTGAACCACGTGTTGACTACTATCAAGCCATTTGCCAGACAGAATTCTAGAATGGCCTATCCTTCTTTACTGCTGTTGCCCCACCCATGTGGACCCAGACAGTCCTCATATGGGTTCAGGTGCCTAGGCAGCGAAACATTTCCCTGTGGTACATTTTGGCTGGGGACACATGGCTGAAGTGACATTTAGCTGCAGAGAAATATAGCTGTTTGCAAATTCCCTGTGGGCAAAGAGAAGCACATACTGCCATGCCCACAGCTTTAATAACCAAATGCATGGAGGCAGAAGTAATGATTGTTGTGCTTAGTGTACAGTACATACTTGTGTGACTAAGTCATGTAGAAGTGTGCTACAGCATGCAGAAAATCCTGCCTGGTTCTGTAGTCACATTTATGCTCCAGTATGCATTTTAGATAATGTTCCCTAGACACTGTGAAGAGGGTAGTGGTCCACACACACTGATTATAAAGGCACTGCCCATTGTGCACTGCATTTTTACTGCCACTGACATGCCCTCTGGCCAGCCTGCTGCTTATGCCTGCCATATTGCCTGCTGTCTCATGTTCCCTTGGGGACCATGGACATTGTTTTCCCCCTGTGCATTTGGTTATTGAAGTTGTAGGTATGGCAACACATTCTTCTCTTTGCCCACAGGGAATTTGCAAACAGCCATATTTCTCTGCAGCTGAATGTAATTTCAGCCATTTTCCCCAGTCAAATGCACCACAGGGGAAATATCTCGCTGCCTAGGTGCCTGAACCCCCTCATATCCTGTTCTGCCTGTCCCAATATGTGCATTCAGGTAACCTATTATCAACACCAATTTATGTTGTCCTGCTTTATGCAAGTAGGTCCTGCATCCGCTGTCTGAATGCACTCTTTTCCTCACTATCACAACAGTGTTGTGGGTCATAGGCTGAGATTATGAATACTGTCCTATCATTAGGCTGGAGTCTGATTGCCATGAGTTGATCATTAATTCTGATGATGTCCCTCACTGTTTCCTGAAGCTTCTCCCTCACCACAATTCCCACACCATTTCTAGCCTGTCCTCCTCCTGAGTAGTAGACTCTGGATACCAAGCCAAGTGGCTTTGCTGCACTGCCCTTCCATCTTGTCTCCTGGATACAGTCTCCTCCTCACCATCACATCACCCACTTCCAAGCTTCATTCTGCCAGTGAACCTACACTGAGTGCAGGAATTCTTAGTTCAAATGTGGCAGGCTAATTTAAGCCCAGCTTTCACTCAACAGAGCTATCCCAGGTAACCCAAGCTGGGCAACTGGACACCAGCAGCCAAGTAACTTATTGATAAAGGGCTGCAGGGCTTTATGGTGGGCACACACTGGCCAGTAGGGCATATACACCCCTTCCACTGTTAGCATGGACCCCTGGTGTATGTCTGTGTAGGCCGGGTACTCAACCCACTTATCACTGGCAAATATCCATACCTATTTGGCAACAATACCTAAAGACCATGAACCATGTGTGGAGGCATACGTGAATGGGGCGTGCCTTTGTTGAAGGTTGTGCGTCAGGGCTGGTAACCCAGTACGTAAAAATCCACTACCAATCATTAGCGGACCGGAGTTCCGCTGTGGTGACCCCTAACCGGGAAAAGCCGAAAGACACAAACAAACAAACCTAAAGACCATGAACCAAAAATTAGCTATTATACAATCTCTGCATCTTATAAAACTCAGGAGAGTTTTTTAAATACTGCAGAAAACAACATAATATAGCATTGCCTAAAATAATAAATGGAATATTTTTTTAGCCTCCACCTAATGTTAACCTGCTTTCCTTGATAGAGCTACAAACATCATGTTGCCTACTATTTGATGGCCCTTTGAGAATACACTGTCCTGAGCATGTATACCAAAAGACCTAGCAGTGTTAAAATGTCATGGCTATACCATATACAGAGAGCAAATTCATGCAATTTTCACCATGCGCAATAGGACTAAAATATAAACACTTAACTTCAGCTGAGGCAGCTGAATTTAGATTTAAAACTAAAATAAATTTGTTAAATTAATAACTAGATGTTAAATAGCCCTGGTGTTTATGCCACTAGGCACCTTTCATTAAATTTTCTTCCTTAAAAACAACAAATGTGTGCTACTTGAATGGTCTTTTTAGAGAAAAGTCGTCATTCCTTCCCTTTCAGATATACATAAGCATTTTCTCTCGAACCTTATCAAGTGAAGGTATAACAAACATAAAATTTCTAAGCCTGCAAATACAGTTCTCCTGCTGCTCTTTTGTGATGATGTCACTTAGTTTCAGCTCACACTTCCTGAATTCTGGGTTAGTTGTCACAAATACCACAAGTAACATTACTGATCTCCTGCACATTGACCAGAGTAAAGAAAACATATCATATGAGACACAACAGCGCATCTTTCTTACAAATAAGACCTGGCTTTATTGTAATTACTTTCTCTAAAGACGGAACTGCGGTTTGATGTTCTTATGTGAATATGAAGAATTAGGATAAAACAGAGGTACTATTAAGTAAGGAAGTTGTGGTCTTCTCTGGGAAACCAGTAAGCTAAAATGAAAAAGCCATTATCACTTGATGAGATATCCAGGCATCTCACCAAAGCTAATAGCTTATCCAGAGAATTGACAGAGAGAGCATTTTCTCTGGCTTGGTATGTTGTCTGATGGAAGTTTCATTTTTTTTCTTGGCCAGAATGATATATTCAATGTTTGCTAACATCTGCCCAGCTGCCCACATGCTGGAAATGTAAACATTATTTTCATGTTGTTTACGCAAATTAGAGGGGCTACATTTATTCAGAATGTTGTTTTTAGTCAGCAAACATTTTACTAAATGTGCTATAGTCTTTGACTGTGTAGAAGGAATGCTGTGTCATTTGTTGACATATGAGGACCTAATTATAGCTGTTAATATTTCCTAGCCCATTTTGAAGAATTTTGCAATGTTGCCTTTTCATAATAAATTAATACTAGATTGGTCAATTTATTGAGTACATCCTGTTCTATCAGAAATACCAGTGCTAGCGAGTGCAGCCATCTGTACAAAACCATAGACATATATTAGGTTGTTTGCATGTCCATGGGAATTAAAACAGGTAATATATAATGCTCAAGCCTAGTAAAATGGAAAGTTAGACAAAATTGCAATTGTTCTCGAACAATGTTAGAATCTAGCTTCTAAAGAACACAGATTTTCCTATTCTGAACTAGTAACTGAATAAACCCATTTTAAGAGGTGATAACAAGGTTCAATCTGGTTAAATAACTTGCTCTTTGTAAAAAATTTCAAGTGGAGAAGGAAAGAATCTTAAACAAAATTTCAGGCTAAACTTTATCAGCAGCATATAGGCCTATGACCAGAGGGTAAGGCCTTAACTTTATCCCCAGTGACCCTTGTTTGGGTAGCAGCATGGATGTTGGATGGAACAGGTATGGTAGGATGTGAGTGTGTGGTCAATGACTGCTCACTCATCCTGCAGAGGTAGAAGCAGCTTGGCTCACAGCATTGGTAACTCCTGTAGGTATGCACGTTTATCACCCGCAGCAAGGAGCCTAGCATGCCCATCCTGCTGAGTGGTGATTTACTCAGCCAGTCAGCTGCACACATGCAGTTGTACTCTTACACCTCCCAAGAGCAGCAGTAGGAAAGGAAGCAGTTTAGTGAGAGGCGTTAGAACAGCCTGTAGAAGATGCAAACTGGCCCATTCCCTAGAACATGATTTGCACCTCTTCCAGCAACCAAATAGATCACAGATTTCTCACCCTGATGGAAGAAGCAATTAGTCAACCGGGTGAATGAAGTGAAATCAATGGCCAATCCTGGTGATTCCTAAAGGGAAAAAAAAGTTCATCAGCAGTTCATAGCTTTACTCTGTACTAAGCTGAGGAAGACTATGACATTATTTTAGTTGACTCTCTTTCATGATAAATAGATTGATGGCTTTATTCCACTACATACGTAAGCAGGAACTCTCTGGACCAATGTTCAAATAGCCATCACTAACTTGTATCAGCTGTAGAGCAATACCATCCTGACATGATCTAGTGAGGTCACCGTACCATCCTGGCATGATTTAATGAGGTTACCGTGAGATGCTCAGAGTAATGTCTTATTCATCACTATTAGAAAAATAATGATTTTGACAGATAAAGATGACCTTGCTGAAAAGAAGGTAACTCCACCAGATTTGATAGCAGTCTAATCTAAATAAAGTATTGACACAATATTGTAAGGCTTTTGTTATTTAGAAGAGATTAGGAAGTTAAAGAAATGCAAACACGGACTGCCATCTTGTAATCCATGAAGAACAAAGTAGCATACCCTTCATAAGATACAGTCGATAAGATACTAGATACACTAGATCAATGTGTCATAGGAAGGCACATTAACACTTTAGAGATGTCTTGTCTGTCTCCACATTCTTTAAAACATTAACTTACCTAGCATTAAGGGAAAAACTATCTTTCTGCACAGCTTTTTTGGAGTAAACATTTGTAATTGTTTCATGTCCAGATATTTCTAGATCCTGGTGTTGTGCATGGCATTAAAGGTATTGCCCTAAAATAGAAGTTGCATCACATAGAAAAGTTACTTTCAAAGTCCAGTTAGACTAGAAATCATTGGAGCAATAAATACATACATTTTCTTGTTTGATATAAAACAATAAAATGACCCCATTCAGTTATGCATTAGATAAATAGTAGCATCATAATCACTTTTATACCTTATAGGACTTCTTCAGTTTCACACACACACACACACACACACACACACACACACACACACACACACACACACACACACACACACACACACACACACACACACACACACACACACACACACACACACACACACACACACACACACACACACACACACACACACACACACACACATGAATCTCTCTCTCTCTCTCTCTCTCTATATATATATATATATATATATATATATATATATATATACATACAGATGGGCTCCTTTTAGATGATCAAAGTTTAAAAACTTTGAATGTCATATGGCCGAGACCATATGATCAAAGTTTTAAAATTTTGAATGTCCTGAACGGAGATCTCCATACAGCACAGAACAGGAAATTTTCCTGTTTCCTCGCTGTAGTGCGATCTCAGAGTTGGTATATTTAATAAGCAGGGGGTGTGGGGGGTACAGGGGGGCTTGCTCCCCTGCAAAAACTTCCAGGAAACATTTTTTTGTTTTGTTTTTCTTTTTCTTTTGGGTGTTCGAAGTTTTGAAACTTCGATCATATGGTCTCGGCCATATGAAATTTGAAGTTTTAAAACTTCAATCATCTGAAGTAGACCCATATATATATATATATATATATATATATATATATATATATATATATAGGGGCGGCGAAAGCCAACACATTCTGGCTAGGCTTACAGATGCCCTCGGGCAGATAGCCTAGTACTTACCAATAAACCTATGAACCTATATACATATATATATATATATATATATATATATATATATATATATATATATACACACACACACACATATGTGTGTGTGTGTGTGTGTGTGTGTGTGTGTGTGTGTGTGTGTGTGTGTGTGCGTGTGTGTGTATGTGCCTGTGTATAGTATATATACATTATATACACATATATATTTGTGTGTATGTGTGAGTTCATGTATAGGGAGCACAAAAGTCATCAAGTTAATTAATTCATTAAAGGAACACCTTTAGAGGCAGGTTTAATATTGATAATTTCAATTAGACTTGGATTTCTTCAACATTTAAAACTTCCTGCAAAGTACATTCCTTATACTATATACATTTCTATTGTCACTCCAATAATCTCCAGTATCCCTGCTTAGCAATTGAAATCTAAAGGGAAACTCTTTGCTGACATATAACAGAATATTTTTCCAGAATATTATTTATATTATGCCTTCGTATGCAATTTCAATTACCATAAATCATTTCATTAAATTTGTGTACAGTAATTCCAACTTACAATGCAGAACACACTTGAAATGTAACAATATAACCTACAAATATAGTATTAAGATTCTGCACATTTTTGATGATAATGTATCTTTTCTGTTATACGATGTTTATAGTCACTCATGGCACCCACATGCTGACAGTTTCTGCCTTTAAATGTTCTAATTTTATTAACTTACTTAATTTGATAGAATAATAAAATTTGTACCCTGATGTTTTGCCTTTATTCTTCCATTTGTAAATACATTTAGGGAACTAGCCTCTGAGTGCTGTAAGCTCTCTGCTCCCAATAAACGTCTCCATTAATTAGCTATGCTGTGTCTAATGCTTCACATATCCTGGAACAACTGAGCTTATATATTCTTTTAATAATGGTTCTCTAAGTCCACTCCTGTATGTATGTTTAATTACCTGGGCACGGCCATTATTTCTTTTACTTAATGCCCATCTGGACATATGAGTCACAGCCAGCTCTTACAGTCATCTAGTGAACCTCCACTGCCGTCTGTGGGGTTTACCATGCAAGGGGAGGGGGGACAAAAGTAGATTGCCAGCCCTTTCTTCCATATTTACTTAACACATCTGTTTTAGTTTGCTATTCTGTCTAGCAAATGTACTACCATAAGACTGCTGTAAAAAACACAAGGTCCTTCAGGAAACAAAGAACATTTATTAAACTCCATGAATCACTGAAAGCACTTCAAACTCTAAGCACTTTCATCTTATTTACAGTTACTAGGAGTTTTCTTCAGTCTGTTAAAAATAAATAATTAATTTTCAAACTTTTAAATACTTATATCATAGGTTATATTAGTATTAACTTAACCAATCACTAAACTGTATCCTGCAGATAAACATGAATTAAAGCTCTTGGTTTAGGAAGAATTTTAAAATGAAATGACTTTAGTCCTGGTGGTGTAGAGGCATCTAAAATAGCTGCCAGCAATATAACTTATAGTCTAAATAATGTCTTGTGCCCTCTTTTACAGCAATATGCCGATAATAAAAGACATGAAATTAAATCCTTTTGTAGCTGATGCATAATGAAACATTACAGTTTTTTTTTACTTTTATGATATAGTAGTTATCTATAAATTTGGGTGGTGTAAATCTTTTACTCACATAAAAGTTTTACACTTAAAGCAGACTGTCACAAGCATCACAATATTAGAACTAAAATATCCTTGTAGCTGAAATTATTCTGTTGTAGAGTGGATTCTGAGCCATGTAGCTACACTGACTAGAGCTTTCACATTTTATGAATCTCTTCTACATGTAACTATTGAACCAAAACTCTCTTTGTCAAGCATATTTGAAAATTATTAGTTTCTTTTGTCATAAAACAGGATTTCTCCTAACTTACTTCTATAGTGGTGTAAAAGGCAAGCATTCTTCAATTATTTCTCACTGCAGGTTTTATACTGGAGGAATCCATGGTGTACTTCTGTGCCATGGCTCCAGTACAATGTTACTATATGTAACTATTTGTTATGTAATGTTACTATATGTAACTACATGTTATTTAATGTCACTATATGTAACTATCTGCTATTTAGTGTTACTATAAGTGACTATATGTTATTTAGTGTTAATATATGTAAGTATTTGTTATTTATTTAATTATATTGCCTTCCATATAGCCTCACTGATAACAGAATCTGGATACCCTCTTATTCTAAATCTGTTCTTCAGGAACATAATCACATTTTCATATTCTGATAGCATTCTCCCTACTATACTATTCATTAAAAATTGGGGGTGCTTGATGTTAATGTGCAGGCAAATGTCATTCCTTCATTTTTATAACTGATGTTGTGAGCAGTTTGTCTGCAGTACGACATCTGTGTGCTGAGCATCTAAAGAAGCAATATCAGTCTTGTCATTAGTAACATTCAATGCTAAAAAGTGTGTTGACTAACTGAAATGATCTGTAAACTGTTTCAAGTCATACAGATTACAACTCCATACAAAGAATGCATCGTCAAAAAATGAGCCCAACATGTTACATATTAAAACCATTGCAAAGTATATGTTAGCAACATTTTCCAAATAGCTGGCTACCATGGCAACACCCATACCCATTCCACACATTTATTGGTAATATTTATTGGGAAAAAAGATGCTATTAATAAGTCCAGCAAGGCAACAGTTAAGCAATAAGCTGTACTACTTCATATTCCCCAAGCCAGTGATTAATTGCTAAGCCCTTCTATTGGCAAACCATCCAAAGGAAAGCATGAATTCACTTGATAGTGTGCACAACCAAAACTTCAATGAAACATCAGAAACATCAGCACCACAAAGAATGCAATAAAAAGGATGAGAATGAGCAAATAAAGTCCAATTTATTTCATTCCCAAAATGCTACAGAATAAAATATTTTAGAGTAGTTTTGATACACCAGTATCGTCCTCAGTAAAGTCTGAATAAATGAGAAAAGTTGCAAACAATATTTAATAACATTATGGGCACCAAAAGTAATAACATTAAAGAAACAGATCATTAAAATTAAAATTATTTACCAATACTCATTTAAACCAGAGTTAAAATAAAGCCTCAGGATTGACTATACACATGCTTTCTTCTTTAGTGAGATGTTTTTTCCAAACTATACTTTGCTATATTTCCCATCAATGCCCCCAAATTTAAAATTGTCATTTTTATGCAACAAAGAATGTTTACATGGGACATTATTTTCCTTACCATGGCACATGTCACACAAATTCAGACATGTGATGTTTAAACATCCTAGTGGTTTTACCTACAACAAAAAGCTTGACAAGTACATGATGCTAAGTAAACAATACCAATACTTTTGCATGTAAAGTATCTATTGATGGTATATACATTGGGTGACAAGATAGTTGAAAACTCTGCTATTAATAACTAACTTACAAAAAGAACATCAACCATTAAGGTCTACTCTCACTACCTGAATATCAACAATAGATAATTGCTTGTCAATCTGTACCCCCAATTGTTTTATGAGTACCTAAATGTTGTCCTTTAGTCTTGGCCTGCCTATATATAAAATCACATTTCTATGGCAACACATCACATAAAATTTATGTAACTTCAAAATATGCCAATGGTTATGTACAATCTCCCAAAACTCCTGTGTATTACAATATATGGTTGCCATTGCCTATATCTCTCTACTTTGGTGTTCATTGCTGTCTCTATCTTTGTACCTAAGCAAATCATCACTGTTCATATTTTCTGCTTATTTTTGGACATGTATAATATATTTAAAAGGGTGGCCTCCAGATAGAAATCTATGTGTCTAATTCTTAGCAAAAATATTATATCCTTGTTTAGCAGAATATATTCTACAACTCCTCAAAAACTGTGATGCTGGAATATTTATAACTATATGTTTGGGTTGGCAGCTGTTGGCAGATAAAAAATAATTCTGACTAAAAGAATTATGATATGCCTTAGTCCTAAATGTATCATCAACATTTTTTCTCAGTTTCAAAATCCAAAAAGAAAATCTTATTCTGATGAACTTCCATACTCATTCCACACACATTTGTTATGATTTAAATGTTGTATGATCTCATCCAATTTCACTCTATCAGAGCTCAAATTCATCCAACAGTCATCAAGAAATCTTCATATATCCATAGAGTTTAAAAAGATTATGATCTACATCATAAATTCCTCCAGATAACACATGAAAAGATCTACATACATGGGGCAAAAGATACCCCATAGTAGTACCAATAAGTTGTAAATAGCAGTCAGTACCCGTATACAAAACATTTTTGGTAAGAACATGTTCAGCTAACAGCAACAAAAACTATTAAAACCAGATGGATACAACTGTGCCTGATTTAGCCAAAACACTATATCTATACTCCCCAAAGGGATAGAGAAGTGTATAAAAATTAACATCTGATGTACAAAGCAACCATTGTTTTTTCTGTCTGAACATCTCCAATAACCTGTAAAAATTCAGTAGTATCTTTTAGTTTAGCCTTGGCAATTGGTAACTATGGTTTTAAATAATATGTCAAAAAGGCTGACAAAGGTTCCTTAAGTGAACCAATACCTGATGCTATAGGTCTACCTGGTGGAAAATTTAAATCTGCATGTACCTCGGGCAGTAAATAAATATATTGAGACTCCTTAATATCGAGTTTCATCACAATATACTTTGAAATGAAACCTACAGAATATGGCAAATTAAGAAATTAATCTATTTTTTTGAAGGGTCTAGGGTTACTTTCACACAAAACCGTCTGTAATTTAGCTGTGTAAGTGCTTCCTCATGATAGCAATCAGCATCCTGAATGACTGTACCACCCCCTTTATCTGCTGGTACACCACATCATCCTTGTTTTATAATGCATGCATAGCCTTAACATCAGACTTAGGTTACTATATCCCCTAGAATATACATCTGAATTATATAGCTCATTAAGAACCAATTATCCAAAACAAAATACCATAGAGTTACCTGGTGGCTCAAAATCAGATTTCCTGAAAAAAAATATCTGTCAGCTGACTATCATTAGACTCATAATTCATATTAAAAATATCCCTAGCTTCAGTTTATGATAGAATTTCTTAACCTCAGACACTAACTGAAATGTTCCTACAATTGTAGTCAGTACAAAGTTCAAACCCATATTTAACAAATTAAGTTCAAAATCAGAAGGCACATAACTGGAAGAAACATTTAAAACCTAACTATCATGTATTAAATGGTCATCAATTGCAGAAGCAATGTATTTATGTCCAAATCCTTTACAATATTTCCATCTATCCCGTCTCCTTTTTCTAATGTGTCACCACTCTCAGGAGAATCATTAAAGTCATTCAAATCATTTTCTAGTTCAATCACTAAGGACATATCATCTATAACTCCAGTCTCAGGTGACTCAAAAGAACACAAAATATATTGCATTGCCCTCTGTCACTTGTTGCTATTACATTTAGACAGCCTTATTGTCCACAAACCTGACCATTTTGGTTCTGGAATGTTGCCAATTAAAATGACTATTAGCATTGTCCTGAATATCCCTCTGGTATCGTTTGACCTTCTTATGTTCCAAATCTCTATCAAAAGATGTTAAAATCTTTTTATACTGTACTTTGCTGGAAAATGAAGTCCTTCTATTCCCACCGAATATAAAATTTCTATGTAGAGAGATTAAATATTGACTGTAACTAAAACATTGTTAGCAGTTACAGTTATATTATAGTTACATTATAAATCTTTTCTTCAAAATCTAAAGAATTTCTAATAAAAGAATTTGCTTTCTGCAAGATATTCTTTGATTCCCCTCCCATTAAAAAGGATCTGAAGGGGGAAATGTAATTAAGTTTTACCAGTCTTTGGTACTCTAAATAAAACTTGCAGCTTGGGTTTGACTTCTGGCAAAAATTCATGCATTTTCTTAGAAGCATATGTTCTAAGAGAAAGTCTGAGGTATTTTTTACTAATGTCTTAATAGAAATTTAAATATGATTATAAGAAATACATTGTATTATTACACATGGTTTTGTCCAATAATACCATCTTTAGTAATCTTAATTACAAATTAATGTATAATTTAGCATATTTTTAAAATCATACAAGACTTTACTCTGTGGTCTACTTAAGACAGGCATTCTATAGTTTGCTTTGCTAAACGCAGTTCTTTCAATAGCTTTTTCACAGATCTTTTCAAATGTTGTTATTGTCAGATACAGAGGAAAGACTATAAGCTTTGTTAAACTATTGTAATTAGTATGATTGAAAAAATATTTTTAAGTCTAACTCACAATTATAAATATTCCGTTCTGTAACTGTACAATTAAAGGAGTCCAGGCTGTAGGAATAAGAATGAAATCTTACTGAAGCACATTTATTTATGCTGGGCTTCATGGAGACACGGTGTACATTTTAAACTTTAATAACTTGGAATTATTTTCTCATTATGATTCGTTGGTCATATTGAACCTCACTGGTTTCTCTTGGTGCAGGGGTAAAGTTTGTCATGTTTGCCCTTCTCTGTGCAGGTGCTATCACTATTTCGTTAGCATCTGACTGCTGCAGTACTTGAGTCGTTTGATGATTGGTCAGATTTCTTTGCTGCCCTTTCTGATTCATTCAGATTTGTGAAGCTTCTGGCGATTCATTATTACTGTTTTATGCAGCCAGTCTTGGTAATCTCCTGGAAAAGTTGTTTGGTGGCCATGTCTAATTCAACTGATTAAATGGTATCTCAAAAAAGGTGTTCTGTTGATTAGGCTTGTAGATCAATATGCATGTATACCTTAAAGAAGCTTTCCAGGGGCTTGCACAAGCATATGAATACTGAGCACATGCGAGCCTGACTGCCATTTTGTAGTTAGCTGTTGAGATGTAAACATGTATGTCTGTGTGGTCTGGCAGTTAATCAGTTTGTTTATATTTTGTAAAGCTGTTGTCCATCCTGATGTGTTTCTATGTAATAAAACATATAAACGAACGACCCCACCTGTTCGTCATCTATACTAGAGAGGGACAAGCGACATGGTGCCAGAATGGGCTCCAGATTCCCCACTTCGAGACCGAGAGGCACTCAATTAAGACTGGGGGAATATAGAGGAGTGAATCATCCCTACTGCATGCAAAACAGGTCAGAAATGAATTTCAGGTATTAAAACTTGCTCAAATTATTTCTTATTCACAAAATATGAAGCATGGCATTCAGAATGCTCTAAATGAATTTCTAAGTAACAGAAATATCTGAAACTATGATATCGGAAAATGTTTGAAATAAAGTCAGAATTGCATAAAATGAATAAAATAAGGGATATGACCGCATTTTTTTCATTAAGCACTACTTTTTCCCATTAATCAAAGCTATTTGAGTTGTCTGGAATGTATGAAGTGTTTGCATGTTTGTGCAGTATTGCAGTACAGTTGTTTCACAAAATACAGCAATTTCAGAGCATATTTCACAAGTACAGTATTTCAAAGAGTTTATTGTGCATTTGAATGTTATTATAGACACATATAGCAGCTTGTTCATGTATAATTACAATGGACATATTTTCAGTGTGTTTGGGCATAATTTGTTGACATGGCAGACGGATTTTGAAAATCTGGTCCACTTGTGTTTGACAATAATATTGCAGAGAACTGGAGAATGTTTGAGCAAGAGTATGATATTTTCATACAGGCTGCATTTTGTGATAAAGACCGCACAAAGGAATTTATTCTGCTTAATTTAGCTGAATCAGAAGTCAAAGAAAGGGAGCGTTCATTTGTGTATGCACCTGCTGTCTTTGCAGGAGAGGGAGAAACCCATCATATAGTTGTACCAGGAAGTCAAGGGAAGACCCTGAGTGCTTAAAACATGAATTTAGAGAAATGTCTAACCCCCAAATGAATGTTACAATGGAGATACACTTATTTTATGCAAGGGATCAAAAGTCTGGGGAAACTTTTGCAGCATATATAACTGATTTGAGAAACAAGGTTAAAACGTTCAGATTTGGTGATTTTAAGGGATGAGTTGATAAAACACAGATTTGTGAGTGGTATTAAAGATGATGCTATGAGAAAGATTTTGCTTTGTGATAGTGATTTAACTTTGAATAAGACCATTGAGATATGTCAGATATATCAGCTTAAGGAAAAGCACACAAATATGCTTACAAATGAGAGATAAATGCTTCCAGTAACTTCTAAACCCAATGTTTATAGTATGCAGCACATGGTTAAAAGAGACAGGCCCAAGCACATGGTAGCAACTATAAATCCTGTAACACTCACTGGGAAACCCTGTAGCTTTCTAGCAAATTCCAGAGTACTACTATTTTTACTGTTTAAACTGCCTTGTCCGTTTGGTTTACATTAAACTTTGAGTATTTTTATAAAGTCTGCAGTGCTGCCGGTTTTAATACCATCCTAGTGCTGATATTATTTATTTATCTAGTTGGCTGGTGTTTCAGCTCTTCAGCACTGTTCCTGTTCGGTTTAAATTCCAGAGTATGCAGAGTTTCAGTGAAGCATAAGAGTGAGTCAGCAAATTCAAAGAAAGGGCCCCCACCCATTTTTTTTGCCAACTGTTGTAATTGTGGTGGAAATCATGAGCCTAAAAGGGGAAATGTTTAGCTTTTGGTCTGCAATCTCACAGATGCAATAACTGGAATAATTTCAAAAGGTTTTGTAAATCAAAAGGTACGCATTCTTTTATTAAAAGGGAACATTCAAACAAGCAGGTTGATCAATTAGAAAGCCGTGACCCTACATTTTATGTGGATGGTGTGCCAGTGCTTCATGAAACAATTAATGCAGTATATTTATGGGCAAAGAATGAAGTCTTTTGTACTGTTCAGATAAATGGAAAACCCACAGAGCTCAAAGATAACACGGGCTCAAAGTGCAATGTTATGTCTGCAGAAACACATTCTAGAGCATGTACTGGTGAGAGGCTTGATTTGGCAAGGTGTGCATAGCTTGTTGTTTATCATGGTGAAGAGATTCAAACCGAGGGCTCAGTAGTACTTTTATGTTGCTCTGCTGGGAGAAGCTATGACTTGTTATTTTATGGGGTCAAGTGGCATGTCCAGTCATTATTAGGGCTCAGAGACAGTTTGAAAATGGGACTGCTTTCATTTAATGAAGAAGTCCATCATGTTAGCTTAAAAGACCACTACTCTAATTTTGCCCAGTGTATTTTCTCTACCTATGCTGATCTTTTTGAAGACAAACTAGGTAAGCTTCCAGTTGTGTACTCCAAGAAGTTAGACACAGATGTCAGCCCAGTTGTCAGACCAGCCTGGAAAGTTCCAGTAGCTATGCAGAACAGAGTCAAAGCCGAGCTAGATAAAATGGTGCAGCAAGGTGTAATTTGTCCAGTCGAAGGACCTACTGAATGGGTATATTCCATAGTGGTAGCTCATAAGAAAAGCTCAGATGATATCAGAATATGTATTGATCCATGAGATTTGAACAAAGCACTGAAAAGACCTCATAATCCAATGTGTACAGTCGAAGAAGTTGCAGCATTGATGCAAAATGTCATTGTTTTTTCTGTCCTAGATGCAAAGAGTTCATTTTGGCAAATTTTGCTTGACAAGAAATCCTCATTGCTTACTACGTTCAGTACTCCTTTTGGCAGGTACAGATTTCTGAGAATGCCATTTGGGATAAATTCTGCCAGTGAAATCTTTAAATGTGCAATGAAGCAAATTTTTTTCTGGGTATCCCTGTGCTATTATATTAGATTTTTTTTTAATAGGAGGTAATAGTGAAACTGAGCATGACAGAAACCTCAGAAAAGTTCTGGAAAGAGCACATCAAGTGAATCTTAAGATGAATCCTCAGAATTGCAAGTTCAGTTTATGAGAAGTTACTTATGTTGGTCATTTGTTTACAAGTTTAGACTTACGACCAGACCCTTCCAAGCAAACAGCTATTCTTGAGATGCCAGCTCCAGACAATGTTCAAGCCTATCAATGTTTTCTTGGCTTGGTTAACTATCTAGGTAAGTTAATTCCTGACTTAAGCCAATTACCAGCACTGCTTAGAGAGCTGACATGTAAAGATGCATCCTAGTCATGGTTGGAACAACATGAAAGAGCATTTGATGTCCTGAAACAGAGAATTGCCAGTCTACCAGAACATCTGGCCAGTTTGGCAGAACATGCAGCTCAAAGTGCAGAACACTAGAGATAATACTGATGTTTTTCTGAATCTCTTGAATCTCAGAAATATTCCTAGTGATAAACATCTTGGTTCACCTGCCCAGAGACTTCTGTCGAGAGAAACATGAACCACATTACCAGTCAGCAGTAGTTTATTGGTTCCATGTGCTAAGAATAACAAATTAGTGCAAGGCCATCTGTTAAAGAAATGCCTATCCCAGAAGTCTTATTACGATTCACCCAGCGAACTGCTCAATCCGTTATGTGAGGGAGAGACAGTGAGAATGCAAATGTGCAAAGGTTATGATCAGATTGAAGTCATGAAAAGTGTTTGTTCATAGCCGAGATAGTATATTGTGGAATCACAAGGAGCAGAGTTTAGGCGGAATTAGAAATATTTGATGCCGGTGCCTGAGCCTGAACCATAGCACCTAGCCTGTGAGAAAGAATCTTTATCTCAGTGTGAGTTATCCAGTGTTTCAGATCCAGAGGACATTCCAATCAATATTCCTGTTCCTGAGATGAATCCCAAAATTCCTGATATACGTTGTTCACCAAAGACTGTCCCTATTGCTAAACCCGGTTGTGATTACTATGTTACTAGATCAGGTGGCATATCCAGACCATGTTACAGATACACGGCAACTTTGACATGGACATTGTATTTGTTTATGATGTCTATATTATTGCATGTCTTATTCCAATGTCATTTCATCTAGGGCAATCTATTTAAGAGGGAGGATGTAGATCAATATGTATGTATACCTTTAAGAAGCTTTCTAGCAGCTTGCACAAGTGTATAAATACTGAGCATGTGCAAGCCTGAATGCCATTTTGTAGTAAGCTGTTGAGATGTAAGCAGGTATGTCTGAGTACTCTGTTAGTTAATCAGTTTGTTTATATTTTGTAATGCTGCTATCCACCATGATGTGTTTCTATGTAATAAAGCATATAAATAAACCACCCCGTCTGGTCATCATCTATACCAGAGAGGGACAAGCGACAAGGCTCTTGTCTGCATTCATTCTTTCTGATAGGTTTGCTGGCCTCTTTATTATTTGTATATTTAGTATTACTCTTCTGATTTCCATTGTAGGAATACAAACTGTAATTTTTATAATCATTGATATTTCTAATTAATTTTAGTTGTATCTATCTCTTTTTCAGCACATTTTCTTGTTTAGTTAACTGACCATTAAAGACATTCATTTTATTAGTTAACTCATTTTCAGTTACTGCTAGATTCGGTTTCTCTATAGAGAAGCCACATTTATTTTGTAAAGTTATTATTTTGGCTTTATGATAATCTATCAATAATTGTAAATATGAGAGACCAGTTTGCTTATTCAGCTGTTTTTTTTTAAGTAAGAAGTCATTGTTATAATTTGATCTTGCTAAAACATTGGCAATGTGAAAACGTTATTGTTATAATGTTATCTTTCTAGAACTTTGGCAATATGGAAAAATCTCTCAGTATTCGTTGATTGACTAAACTCTCCAGAAAAGATAAACCAGCCATTTTAAATCTTTTGACTTTAAACTAGTTGCGTTTTCAATTTTCTCTATAGTTTAGTTATGACTAAGTGATAACTGGCACATTGTTGGACTTGTAGTAATCAACTATAGCAGAAAATTGTGTGGTAATGTAAAATATTATGCAGAAGACATTAGTCTTGTTCACAGTTGTTTTACACTTACATGTTTTGCTTGACTAACAATTTGAATATCATTAGAACGAATGATTTCACCAGTCCCTTTATTTCTCTTTTGAATTTGTTTGTTGAATAGGTTCTTCACTAAATGGCTCATGGAGAGATCTCTGTGAGAAAGTGGGCTCTATATCCAAACCTAGTTTGCCTTCAGTCATCATATTCCCAAAGCAATAAAAATAATGCCAGGTTAAATTCATATCTTAACATCCACCTCACAGGTTGATGTCTGGTAGAACTTCTAATGGTGTTATTTTGTCAGGTGTTTACCATTTGCTATGACCCTCTGTAAATTCTTTTTAGCATATATTCAGGATTTTAATGTAAAAAAATAACAATGAACTTATTCTAGGTATTTACATTCCATTTCAATGAATAGATTCATGAAATCTATTAACATTTCTGGAATTAACTCAGAAAGTTAAAAAAAGATATATATATATATATATATGAAGCAATGAACAAAAAGACAGTACCAAGCCAAGAATTAAACCACGGCCTTAGAGAAAAAAAAAAAACAAAACTCTATTGAAGTCCAAAAAAACGTAGTTTTAATTCCAAAGTATTCCAATTCCAAAAGTCACAAGAGGAAATCACATAAGCGCTTTCGCCCAGGTAGTCCTGAGCTTTATCAAGTATACAAATTGCAGTATGTTACAATGCCTGTTATATACCCTGGCAATTACATAGTTGATTGATGAAACCTGATATTAAAGTGCTCTAGTGATTTAAAGCTGTATACTGAGGACTAGTTGTCATTACAGCAATTCAAAATAGAATATTTACAAAAAATATACACATATAAGAATGAAACAACCACCATAAAAACATAGAAATTCTCAAATATCAAAGTTTAAAAATGCAAGTTAAAAATCTCATTAGAGTTAAAGATTATAAAAAACTATGTTATGATGAATTATGAACAACTAGAAAATACTTATTCTGTGTTGTTGAAGAACACTGTTGAATATATATTGAATATTATTGGTGCCCATCTATGTTAAGTTTCAATATTGAATATATTTTGTTGATTAAAGCTTTAAAGCCATAAGTGTTCAATAATTTAGTATGTCGTGTGGAGGTGTTGTTATGTAAAAAGATCTCAAGTCCAAGAACTATAACCTAGCCCTCCTAAGCTTCAGGACCGGTTTAATGCTGATCATCCCATTCAAACCAGGTGGCTTCCCTGCGTTCAGTCTCAACTGCCATAATAGTTCACGGTAGCCCAAGGTAGATTCCCAGTCACCACCCCTTGCATCTGGTTCTACTTGTTCTAGAACCAAGAACTGGATTTTGGGTTCTGGGCAAGAGAGGGAATGCTTGTAGAAGGCATTAGTCTCCTTCTTCTTAGTCATGTCATGAAGATGTTCATAAATTCGTTTTCTTAGTTCCCTCTCTGTTTTGCCTACGTAGAAACTTTGACAGTTGGTACACAGCCCCAGATATACCACCCCTCTGGTGGCACAGGTATAAAAACCTGCAGGATGTATCTTATAGTTTCTTGATGGAAGATAGGGGGCTGTCTCTTTTGATATGGCATGACACTGGGCGCAGGTGCCACATTTAAATGTACCCAGCCTTGGTTGTTTTATCTTCTTCTTGGTTCCTTGATTTCTTTCAAATATTTCCTTTAAATTGGCTCCTCTTTTACGGACAAAACTAAGTTTAGATGGTATATAATCCTTTAATTCCTCAAAGAGGGTTAAAACTGGCCAGTGATTCAAACTAGTTTCTTCCAGTTCGTGAGAATTAGATGAATATGTGTACGTGAAACTAATGGTGTAAGAAACATCTTTATTTTGGGAAGTATTGGACACTAATTCAAGTCCACCCCCTAGTATTGGTGTGTATAGGGAGTGTCGTGCGGACTTTACTTCTGCTGCTAAAGTTAAAAATAATTCCAAAGGGTAACCTCTCTCCAAAAAAAGTTTTTTCAAAAACTCCACTTCTGATTCAAAATCATTCTGCGTACTACATATTCTACTTGCTCTGATGAGCTGTCCCTTGATAATCCCCCTCTTTTGATATGGGGGGTGGGCACTTTCGAAATGTAGAAAGGAGTTGGAGAAGGTGGCCTTGTGGTGTAGTTTGGAATGAAAGGTTTTTTGATTATAATCTTTATAAAGGGTAATATCTAAATAATGGAGCTCATGTTGATCCACTGTGTGTGTGAATTGTAGAAATTTTGTGGTTGAGTTGATGTAAGTTAAAAATTCGGATAGGTTCTCCTCAGAACCAGACCATAAAATACAGATGTCATCCAAGTAACGTCTGTAAAAAAGAATATGGTCTTCCCATGGAGGTATCAAAACAAATGTGTGTTCCCACATATGCAATACTACATTTGCATAAAAGGACACACAAGATGCCCCCATTGCTACACCCTTGCGTTGCCGGTACAGTTCGCCATTGAAAAAGATGAAATTGTTGGACAAAGCCATTTCCATCATCTCAGTAAGCAAGTTGGACATTTTGTTACTGAGGGTGGTGTTCTGACCAAGAAATTGAGCAAACCATTCCAAGCCTTCTTGATGAGGAATACTGGAAAAGAGATCTTTGATATCCACTGTGACCATCAGGATGTCTGGTGAAAAGCAGGAGGTGGGAATGTCTCGAAGAAAGTGCCAAGAGTCTTTGCAGACATGGGACAGTAAGGACATGTACTCTTTGGTCATGTAATCAATAAATTTTCCCAGAGGCTCAGTCACTCCTCCTGCTCCTGATACAATCGGTCTAAATTGTAATGGGTGGATTCCTTTGTGTGTTTTCGGTATCCCAAAGATGACTGGTATTTTGGGTTTTTCCACATGGAGGTAATTGAAAGCCTTCTCATTGATGGCATGTTGTAATAAGAGGTCATTGAGATAGTAGTTAATCTCGGCGAAGGCGATGTTGATCTCATTCCGTGAAACCGTCTCATATTGTTCGTCATCTTGTAGCATGGTGTGTATATAGGCTTCATAATCCTCTGAAAACATAAGGACAATTCCTCCACCTTTATCAGGTTTCATAATCCTGATTTTTTCTTCATGCAGATGTTTTATGAAGTTCATTTCCTGTTCTGAAAAGTTTGGATGAAGTAAAATTTCTTGATTATTATATAATTTCCTGAAGTCATTCTCCACTAATTTCTCAAAAAAGAGGATTATTGGGTGTAGTGGGGGGTTAAAGAGACTTGTACGCGTTGGACCTGTTTCATTCGATGTTTGACCTTTAAAAATTAGGTTCAAATTTAGACCTCTAGTGAACATTTTTAACTCTATCAAAGCTTGTGTTAAATTCATGGGTTTAGTTGGAACAAAATGTAACCCTCGAGTAAAGACATCAAAAACATTTTCACCAAGATTTATATCAGTGTAATTGTAAATAACAAAGTTATTTCTCCTTAAGATAGTACAATTCCCCTCAATGTTAATAGAGTGGTGGCCGTGTAAATCCAGGTTTGGGACTTGGTCAATTTGGTGGTCCTCCAGAGATGTTAAAACATTTGGCGTATGATGGTCAATTAATGAACAATGTTCCAAGACCTCGGTGCTTGCCTTTGCCTTTGTCCCCAAACCCCGGTCTGGCCGGGGTTTCATTGAAAATCCTGGTTATTACTACCCTTTCTGCTCTTCTCTGCTAACCTTTCGCTTCTTCTAGGGGGTTCCTCTAGTCTATCATGCATGTCACTAGCCCTATCCAAGTTGGTGGTAGTTGTTTTGGAAGGTACTCTGTGATAGCCGTTGGGACTGGGATAAGCTAAACCATCCCTATATTCAATTAAATCACGTTCTAATTTTCTTAATTTTCTATTAAGAATCTTATCACAGAAAACATCAACATTGTCAAAGACTTTGTCATAATTCGGTTTAAAGGCATTAAAATCAGAACTAGATATTAGTTCATTGTTTAGGACATCTAAATCATTCATCAATGTTTGTGCTTTTAACTCATATTCCCCTACCATTACATCTAGCATTTCCAATCCGGCTTTATCAAAAATTTCACACAACTTAAAGTAGTAATTAGTGCCATGCTGAACATTGTTGGGAAATTTGAAAAAGCGTAGCCCTTTCGGGATACGCTTGACTCTCATACATTCGTTTAAATAGTCTATCTCTAACTGTGTACTCCTCAGGGAGTATAATTTGTCTTTAAATAAGTCCATGTTCTGATCAAAATTCGAGAAGTTATTTAAATTATTAGTACCTTTAGAAAAGGTGAAACGTTGACCAGCCCATTTGGTAAAGTTAACGTCTCTATTTTTGTGCATCGGACCAGAATTGTTAATTCCGTTTGTTCCTGGATGTATGTTTGTTTCGGATGCTCTAGTTGCTTCATGACGACGGGTTATGTTGGTTCTTTTGGATCCAGCGCCAGACATGTCCGAAGAGGATGGTGTAAAACTTGAACCCTCTTCCGGGTCCGCAATAACTGGTAATCCATTCGAGTTACTCTGTAGAGCTTGCTGCTGGTTGCAAGCTATCCATGGTGAAGCTGTAACGGTTGGTTTCAGCAAGCTTGTAAGTTCTTTAAGTGCAACCAATACTTGGTTGAATTCTGCTCTGCTTACCGGAAGGTCGTTTGTAACAGTCTGTAGAATTTCAGGAGTTTCTCCTGGGTTGAAGGTTTCCTCTCCGTTAGCCATGGCAATGAGAACAAATGACGCAATGAACAAAAAGACAGTACCAAGCCAAGAATTAAACCACGGCCTTAGAGAAAAAAAAAACGAAACTCTATTGAAGTCCAAAAAAACGTAGTTTTAATTCCAAAGTAGTCCAATTCCAAAAGTTACAGGAGGAAATCACACAAGCGCTTTCGCCCAGGTAGTCCTGAGCTTTATCAAGTATACAAATTGCAGTATGTTACAATGCCTGTTATATACCCTGGCAATTACATAGTTGATTGATGAAACCTGATATTAAAGTGCTCTAGTGATTTAAAGCTGTATACTGAGGACTAGTTGTCATTACAGCAATTCAAAATAGAATATTTACAAAAAATATACACATATAAGAATGAAACAACCACCATAAAAACATAGAAATTCTCAAATATCAAAGTTTAAAAATGCAAGTTAAAAATCTCATTAGAGTTAAAGATTATAAAAAACTATGTTATGATGAATTATGAACAACTAGAAAATACTTATTCTGTGTTGTTGAAGAACACTGTTGAATATATATTGAATATTATTGGTGCCCATCTATATTAAGTTTCAATATTGAATATATTTTGTTGATTAAAGCTTTAAAGCCATAAGTGTTCAATAATTTAGTATGTCGTGTGGAGGTGTTGTTATGTAAAAAGATCTCAAGTCCAAGAACTATAACCTAGCCCTCCTAAGCTTCAGGACCGGTTTAATGCTGATCATCCCATTCAAACCAGGTGGCTTCCCTGCGTTCAGTCTCAACTGCCATAATAGTTCACGGTAGCCCAAGGTAGATTCCCAGTCACCACCCCTTGCATCTGGTTCTACTTGTTCTAGAACCAAGAACTGGATTTTGGGTTCTGGGCAAGAGAGGGAATGCTTGTAGAAGGCATTAGTCTCCTTCTTCTTAGTCATGTCATGAAGATGTTCATAAATTCGTTTTCTTAGTTCCCTCTCTGTTTTGCCTACGTAGAAACTTTGACAGTTGGTACACAGCCCCAGATATACCACCCCTCTGGTGGCACAGGTATAAAAACCTGCAGGATGTATCTTATAGTTTCTTGATGGAAGATAGGGGGCTGTCTCTTTTGATATGGCATGACACTGGGCGCAGGCGCCACATTTAAATGTACCCAGCCTTGGTTGTTTTATCTTCTTCTTGGTTCCTTGATTTCTTTCAAATATTTCCTTTAAATTGGCTCCTCTTTTACGGACAAAACTAGGTTTAGATGGTATATAATCCTTTAATTCCTCAAAGAGGGTTAAAACTGGCCTTGTTGGACTTGTAGTAATCAACTATAGCAGAAAATTGTGTGGTAATGTAAAATATTATGCAGAAGACATTAGTCTTGTTCACAGTTGTTTTACCACTTACATGTTTTGCTTGACTAACAATTTGAATATCATTAGAACGAATGATTTCACCAGTCCCTTTATTTCTCTTTTGAATTTGTTTGTTGAATAGGTTCTTCACTAAATGGCTCATGGAGAGAACTCTGTGAGAAAGTGGGCTCTATATCCAAACCTAGTTTGCCTTCAGTCATCATATTCCCAAAGCAATAAAAATAATGCCGGGTTAAATTCATATCTTAACATCCACCTCACAGGTTGATGTCTGGTAGAACTTCTAATGGTGTTATTTTGTCAGGTGTTTACCATTTGCTATGACCCTCTGTAAATTCTTTTTAGCATATATTCAGGATTTTAATGTAAAAAAATAACAATGAACTTATTCTAGGTATTTACATTCCATTTCAATGAATAGATTCATGAAATCTATTAAAATTTCTGGAATTAACTCAGAAAGTTAAAAAAAGATATATATATATATATATATATATATATATATATATATATATATATTTATTTATTTTAAAAAGGAAGTTTTTCAAAGGTTATATTTTATTCAACAGAGTACCTAGAGAGTTAAGGGATCTGAGCAGCCAGAAAATACTATAATAAATAAAATGACATTTGAATTCAATAATTTAATGAGGAAACATTTTACATGTAATACTTACATGGCCTTACTCATCCCATGGTTGATATTTATATATTATTTATTTATTTTATTTATTTTATTTAACATTTGTTTACCAGGAAAGACCGACTGGGACAGGACCCATTTTTGGCAGAGACCCAGGGAGAAATGCTCTAGACTATCCCTAATTAAAAAACATTGTCCCTAATAAGAATAACTGGAATAATACCATAGATAATTTGAGGGACCCATGCATGGGATAAGGCATTTAGGAGCTACCTCTGTCCATTAACAGTACAGGGGGCAGTCCTGAGGTACATTTTTTGTTGCCCATCCATAGATCCAAGCTGCTCTTGAATATGGACAAGGATGAGCTTTGTTTTACATGGCTAGGGAATCTGCCCCAGAGCAGTGGTATCCTCTGCAAGATATACCTGTCCCACCAAACCATTCTGTTGATGTTGCAGAAGAGATTTATTTCCCTAGGCCAAGTCTGATGCCATTTGACTTGCTGATGTGCAGTAAATCCATCAGTACTGGGTTGGGGGATGCATTGTGTGCTAAACACAGGGCACCTATTAGCAGCCTGAGGGATACTGAGTATAGTGGCAAGGCCTTGATTCAGTCCAAGTAGGAGATATCCTTCAGACTTTTATTGTTTTGACTTTTTAAAAACATTCACCAGGTTAAGTAAGCATGGCCTACCCATGACGAATCCAAAGTGGGATGGGTCCAGTGTTTGGAGGTTTCCTTTGTCCTTATTTATTAGTTTCATGGTAAATCATTCTATGATGAAAGGAGATACTGCCAGCCCAGCTAGCTGGAATTTTGTAGGTAATTGTGTGTCATTGGTGAATATTGAAATGATTTGTGTAGGATGCTTGTGTTGCAAATGTATTAGAACTGTGTGTCATGTGTATATCAAACTGCTTGTACAGATATGTGTGTTGAAATGGGTATTTGCAAAAGGCTTATGTTTAAAATGGATCCACAGTGTGCCCTACTGGAAAAGAACAGAAATGTATATGCACTATTTGTAACTGTTTAAATGTATATCTTTTAACAGTGAAAACTGGGATACAGGAGATTAACCTCTGTCTAGTAAATTTTAGAAAAATAGCTGAAATTAAATTACTTTATAGCTATGTCATAAAATATGGTATCTTACAGTTTTCAATACAGTAACAGACACAATGTCTGTACTAGGAAACTTTCTTTATTGTCTTTAGGGTGAATTAATTACTAGTCTTGAAAGCATGAAGGAATGCAATTGTTTTATGACTTTCATCATCTTATTTATTTATTTATTTATTTATTTATTTATTTATTTATTTATTGACATTTGTTAACCGGGTTTGTCCAACTGGGCTTGTGGCCCATTTTTAGTGGAGACCCAAGGAGAAAAGCTCCAGTAGTACATTTTTAAACAAGTACAATTTTAAACAATATTGATATAATAGCAGTTATAGCAAAAAGATTCACATATGTTGGGTTACATGCATAAAGTTAAAGTTGCATTAAAACGAAGCTTAGTAACATAATTTTGCATTGATATAGTTCAATAGGTCAACAATAACATTTTTTGTTTGTATAAAATTATGCAAATGCATAGTAGACACATTGGAGAGAGAGGTGTAATGAGGTACTAAGTATGGTCCTTTTGAGGGTACATAAAGGGAAGGAAGACTAAGAGGGGTCATCTGCCAGAGATCTGTGGAGAAGCCCTAGTCTGTATATTTTTATCGGTAGATGCTTAATACTGCCAGCTTCTTCAATGGTTGTTTGGCCTGGGAACTAGGAGTCTGATGACAAGAAATGATGTCATTCTGCAAGCTACCCCAGAAGTTATATTTTAGATATTAATTTGAAAAGTTTCTTAGTGAGACAGAGCATTCTGCATTCTGTCTTGGACATGAACAACTAGAAGATCCATTCACCACATTTGCCTTGCTCTATTAGCAAGTTCTTAGGTTATAGTAATTCGCTTAGATTCAGTCATGAATATGGTGAAGCTTAATTTACATATTTTTTATTTATTTAAGACTGTCCTGCAATGTTGTTTTAAATATTTCCTGTGGTTTTGAACTATGATGTCACTGTGAATATATATTTAGTATTGTCTTGTTATTTTAGTATTTATTATTAAATATATTTAAACCTTTCTTTGTGGCTGATCTGTGTAGAGATATTTAAGTTTTGAGAGTACTTGCATATTTATTTGGTGACATTGTGTGGAATACTCCTAATAGCCTTGCTCTTGGTCAAACTATGATATGTGTTAATATTACACAGTAAGATTGGACACCCTTTGTTAAGGGCCTTAAAGTAACTGATAAGGAGCTGGCTGGTGGCAGTAATAACTACCTTATAGTGTGGACAGAAGGGGGCATAGCTAGTAAACCTGTGCCAGCCTTCTCCAGTTGTGTGTCTGTGTGTGTGTGCATGCGTGCGTGCATGTGTGTGTGTGTGTGTGTGTGTGTGTGTGTGTGTGTGTGTGTGTGTGTGTGTGTGTGTGTGTGTGTGTAAATCTAACCTCAAAGAGTGTGTGTCAGCTACTTGGGCAGGGACATGAAGCACTGGTTGGACAGAGAGGATGCTGGAGGTCTTAGCTTGGTCACTCAGCTGAGATCTCAACTCTATAGCTGTGCCAATGGGGAGTCTTAATGGGGATCTAGATAAAGAGTGAGAAACCATCCCCGGACTGACTGTTGTCTCTGTGTACTCTTAAGGGAAATTGCACTTGATGCAGAGAGCTGCATCTGGAAATACTGTGTGTACCTCTTATCCTCTCAGTGAATGTTCCCCACTGTGGTCAGTGGTGAAGATTGAGGCTCCTTGTTTAAAGGTCCAGTGGAGAGTCATCACGTATTTTATAGATTTGCATATGAAGGTGGTCAGACTTATGGGTCTGTAAATGTTTGGTCTGTGGAAGCTTATGCAGAACAGTGACTGTAGTAGTTCTCCATTCACCAGCTACAAAACCTGTATGGAGGCTAAGGTTGAACAGTGTTGTTAGGAGTGTGGCTAAATCATGCTTCGTGTTATTTAAGACGCATCCAGGGATATTGTCAGGACCTATCAATGCTGTATTTTTAGATTTTTTTTTTAAAAAACAAATTTATTGTTTTAACATATAAGAGAAATATCATAACAATTTTATACAAATAATTAAAAATAGGTATTATTATAATATTCAACAAAACAACTAAAGTATTTACAAAGACATCCACTACAATCAGATCAATTAATTAAACTAAAATACTGTGCTATTGAAATTAGAATTTTTTTAACAAATTTTGTAAATTATCCCATACAATAAAATGTGATGTTTTTCTAGTTGTTCTCATTCTAATTGTGCTTATTTCCATATGACACATTATATTCATAAAATTTTTAAATTCATTGAACGAAGGAGGTGTATCTGAAATCCAATTTCTAGTTATTATTTTCCTAGCCACTGCTAGGATAGACCATAACAAGGGAAGCTTAATCTTTTAACACATTGAGGTACAGGTGTGTTGAATAATATAAGAGACTTAGAAATAATGAAATTATCTGTAAAAGAGCCTGCAAAAATTCATTAATTGACTTCCAGTATTCTTTCAACTTCATACAGTCATAAAACATATGAGCCCAGTCAGCATTAATTTCTACATTACATCTCTTACATAGATTATCTTTATTATTAATTTTATTCATCATCAAAGGTGTATAAAAGATCTATGTAAAAATTTCCATGTATAAAGTCTCCAGACAATGGAAGATGTAGTTCTATAAGCAGATTCAATATATATTGTTTATCTTGTTGAGTTGGTGGGTCCCCATTAATAGAGGTGAAATAATTCCAGTATGAATCTACATTGTAAAAGTTTCTTGTCTGATAATTTTATGTATATATGAAAGTTTACCTTTATCAGAAACTTTATGCTGTAAATTTATTATCAAGTAATCAATCAGTTTTGGAATAGATTCTTTAACTGTTATAGACATTAGATCTATTCTATCAATGAGATGTTGTCTAAAGATCTGAACCTCTAACCAGCAAGTTTCTCTTAGATCAAATTCTTGTTTTAAGAAATCTAGATTTTTAACTTTATTATCAGATATCAGCTGATACCAGTACTTTAGATTATTATCTATAGCTAAATGAGCTCCTTCAGAAGTAGATGACATAAGCATACCCTGAGTATAAATTATAGGGAATACAATAAAATTCCATTCCCTATACTTAGGGTGCATGAATATAAAGTTACGATAACTAATAATAATATTTAATGGGTAACAGACCATATGTTTAGGTGTAATAGGTGAAGTACAAAATTCCTTTAGCAACCACAACATGGAGTTATTTATAATCATATTTTTATGTGTTAAGGAGATTTTCATGAAGTGCATACTAATTAGCTCCCAATAATCTTTCCATTTTGTGACATATGACCAATCTATTAATAAAGTAATAACTTTTATAATAGAAGAGATAATATATAAATTAAAGTCTGGAAAAGAAATACCCCTTGAGACCAGCTATTAGTATGTTTCTTTAATGCAATCCTAGGTCTATTAGGTGCCCATAAGAAATTTAACATTAGTGTATTCAGTTTCTTGATAGTTATTTTTGTAGGTGAAAGTATTATTGATTGTATTAAGTATAAAATCTTGGGGAATATTATCATTTTAATAATTGTAAGTCTCTCCTCCATAGTAAAAAACATATTATTCCAGGTATTAAAAGATTTTGTATATTAAGAAAACAGGTATTATAGTTATTATATATAATAGATTTAATATCTTTAGATAGTATTATACCTAAATAAGTTATCTGACCTGAGTTGGGTACATATTTAGTAAAATCACTAATGAGAGTATTTTTCGTGTATATATAGGTAGTATTTTAGTTTTTCTTCATTGAATATTAAACCAGAAATACTTTTAAAATTCATCATTTTATCAAATAAAGACCGCATAGAAGAATTAGATCCTGCTGATGTAATTAGAACATCATCTGCAAAAGTTGAATTTTTGATGTTGTATTTTCTTCTATTTCAAAACCCTCTATGTCAGTACTGTTTCTAATCAAATTAGCCCAAGGCTCCATTACTAAAGTGAATAATAGTGGAGAAAGTGGACATCCTTGCTTTGTACCTTTAAGAATGGGTATTTTTGTGAAACATATGTTCCTACCTTAATATAAGCCAGCGTTCCTTTGTATAAATGCTCAATTAAATTTACAAATGCATCAGAGAAATTTGTGCACTTCAGTAAGGTAAACAGATAGTCCCAACTTACTGAATCAAATGCTGAACCTATATCAAGACTAATAAGTGTTAAATCTTTCTTTTCCTATTTGCAAAATCAATTAATGTTAAAGTTCTTCTTATATTATCAAAAGTATTTCTATTTACAATGAAGCCCGTCTGATCTATGTCTATAATGCCGGGATAATTGTCTTCAATCTATCAGCAAAAATACTCATAAACATTTTATAATCAACATTAAGTAATGAGATGGGTTGATATGAAGAACATCTAGTTGGATCTTTATTAGGTTTTAAAATTGGTGAAATAAATGTATATTGCCAAGATGGGGGGGTTATTAACTCAGTTTGGGCCAGAATAAAACCTTATGTATTAATGAATATGTAGTTTTAGAAAGGATTTTATATATCTCTGGTATAATACCATCATTACCCGTGCTTTGTTTGATTTAAGCTTATTTATTTGTGTAATAACTTCTGTATATGAAATACTCTTGTCCAATAGTTTAATCTGTTGTTTATTAAGCTTTTTATTCATGTTTGTGGTTATAAACTCCTTTATTTTATCTTTAGGTTCCATGTTAATGTTGTTATGGTTAATCTTGTGAAAGTGATTTCTAAATTCATCCAGTATTTCTGGTATACTAGAAACATTCTTCTTTTTCCTTAGAGAAAAGATTTCTTTGATATGGTTTTGTTTATTCAATCTTTTGTTTTATTTTTAAGTCTATGTAAGTATTTGGGGCTTATTGAATAAGACAAAACTTGTATTCTCTAAAGTTATTTTAACTTTATGAGTTAAAATTTCTTTGTATTTCTCATTTAGTTTGTTTATTTCTTCAATAACTTTCTTGTCCATAATATTTTCTTTATTATTATGTTTATAAGAGTCTAGTTTACTTTGAATAT